>NC_056739.1:517487997-517570497 GCF_019279795.1 Protopterus annectens | reverse complement strand
TGGAAGGTTACCCTGGGCCTGAACACTACTCTCCTTCTCTGCCTAGGCCTAGGGTCAGAAAGCACCAACAGCATTGACTTCAGCATCTAGCACATACTGATGTAGGAATATGCAAAAGAACTTCGAAGGACCACCAAAAAGATATATTCCATATAAAATTTATTTCCATGAACGGTAAGAACAGGATAAGCGCTTTCATGTACACCACTGGTACACTTCATCAGATCTAATTCCTTTTCATTACAAGCATTCTTAAATAGTTCTACTAATTAAAATCAAACTAATAATTATTCAATTAACTAAACGAACATCAGGTGCATTAAATAGCGTATGTATACAAATTTCCTGACCACAGATAACAAAAGGGGAAAAATGCACACCTATAACAAATACAAGTTAATCTACTATCTTGCACTTTCATAAAAAGCCATACCACATTTAAAATATATATTCTAAAATATATACAATTAATTTTGAATACAAATGTAAATATGAAACTATGAAATTTAAGTAGAATTCCTAGAACACATATGTAGATAAATAAATATTTATATTATACATATATAATGTTAAGATAAATAAATAAATAAATATAGTTATCTACTTTATTTAATGACACTTGATATTTGATAGGCCACTATTAATTGTAGTATAACCACATACATATGTATGTCAAAAAACATAAAAAAACAGTACACAATAATAAATGAGAACATTCTTAACTTATTTTAATCTACGTCCTTTTAGAACAGGCTTAATGCTAATTAATTGATTTAGACCTGGTAGACAGTGTGCACATAATCTAAGTATCCATTCTAACTCTATTCTTTCTAGACTATTTATTCTGTCTCCACCTTTTTTATTTAACCTCACTTTCTGCAATACCCTAAATCTAAAGCTGTGTCCTGGGAACGCTATAACATGTTTTGCAAGTGTGTTACGCTCATCTTGCTTTCTTATATCATATTTATGATTATAAAGCCTGTCTTTAAGTTTTCACGTTGCCATGCCTACATAAAATGCTTTGCATAATAGGCAGTCTGCTAAATATATCAAGTTGTGATCATTACAAGTTGCATGAAACCTAGGTATAAATTTGAAATTTAAAGTAGGATGACTATACTCCTGTTCATTCGTAATCATGCTGCACATATTACATTTAGTGCATGGAAATGTTCCATTTCTCTCTATTGTGTATGGCTCCGTATGTGTATGGCTCTGGGTCTGAGATGAATGCAGCAGAGGTCAGTGTGTTCTTGTAGCTGCTGTGATCAACAATCTCCAGATCATGTAGCTCCTGGAAGGTTACCTTGGGCCTGAACACTATTCTCCTTCTCTGCCTAGGCCTAGGGTCAGAAAGCACCAACAGCATTGACTTCAGCATGTAGCAGAGCTGCAGCAGCCCCTAGCATTATCTCAGTTAAAATTCCCAAGTTTGTGTTCAAATGGTGCAGCGTATTGGAGGGAAATCAGAATGTAGGATGTATGTATACTTTATACAGCTCTGCTGTAGGTGCAGAATGTGTGATTGGCTAACTATGATGCATTCCACCTGCCTACAATATAATTAACATAATTTAATAGCCCTACTTCACTGCACGATACCACACACAGCACCCCAGCATGCAGCATAGCTTAAACAAGGATCAAAACTTCTAACTGAATACATCTAGTTTTAAGAACATGCTCAGCCAGGCAGTGCGCCACACAAATGCACGCACTGAAACTTTAAGTACCTTAGAATTTTATTCTATTTATTTAACATTTGTTGACCGGGAACGTCCGACTAGGTTCCACAGATCCTGTTTTCAGTGGAGGCCCGGGGAGAAAAGCTCCAGAAGACAACAGACACCCCCCCCCCCATGTCAGCTACATCTTGTGTAAACATCAACATGGGTCTAAGAGCCTACATGAAGGGGATATGCGGACACAATTACTTCTTTCTGCTATTCAGTATCTTCACCTCATTTGCATACATATCCATTCTTGCAACCTGGAAACTACATGCATCATAGCCCTATCACATTAGCAACAGTAACAATGAACCATTGTAGGGACCCCATGCAAGGTCCTGTAATACATTTCTGTCACATAGTATTAAATTATTTATTTTTATTTTTATATGAAGCATGTTTGCGCACTGTGGCACAACACAAACATGCTGACATTATTAAAACAAATGTATTTAAGTTATTCCCTTTAACCTTTCTGACATACAGGATAATAGTTTTGCTCATATATGTATGTGGTATTACATTTTCAGGGGATTTATGTCCATATATCTACAGTTTTACACTCCTTTTGTCTGTCTACACTTCTGTATGTAGAATTTTTTTGCATACACTATGGACACTGACACATGGTCTGAGCAGATGTCTTTCTTCTTGTTGGATGCTCTACTGTCTCATTTGCATGAGCTTCTGAGCTTCACCTGCTTATGTGACAATTTGTATGCCACAGAATTTCTATATTTGCATGTGCATGTGTGCCGCTCAGCAGTGCTTACTGAATCTCAAAATGTTTGTGTCTGTGTAAGCATTGCAGTGTAATGCCTACATGAAAAAAAATGGGTAGGTATTATTAAATTCTCCCCAGAATGTTTTAAATGTCACAAAGACTTGGGGAAAATGCTTAGTGTGACTAACAGTTTTCACTGAAGATAAAAAGGAACATAAAACTGGATTGAGAATGTGTATTTTATGATGAATATTAAAAAAAATTCTGATTGGGATTTTAATTCTTTGTACAGGCTTTGTGATCTGATAGATTTCAAATATATAAACATTTAGTATTATTTAATGTTCACTAACAATATGATTCAACAAGGAATAATTACTCCTCTTATGGTGTTTATTAGTAGTAGCTAGAAAGACAATTGCAAACAAATGGAAAAATGCAAAGCCACTGCCTTTTTGAGAATGTATCAAACTTAATCACTATTGTATATCAGAAAGAGATAAATATAATTACTTTTAGAACAAACGGACAAGCCATAATTTACAATGGACAAAATTAACCTTATCGTTAACAACAACTCATACTAACACTCTGTGAAGGGAATTGGTTAATGTATACCTTTATAAATAATATTTGAATTTTTGGTTAATTTCTGCACTATAGATAAGATGTTTCTTAAATTAAAAAGAAAGTAAACGTTGATATGAGAATTTATCACATCACAATTATGGTGTGAATAGTTTTTCTTTTTCACCTTTTTCAGTTTTGTGTGCTGTATATTTGCCAGATTATGATTTATAACAATTATTTTATGACTGTTTGAAACTCAAGTTCTGATGTGCTATATATTATTTTTTTTTTTTTATTTTTCAAAAGCCAATAAGGTTTTAAAAGAAGAATATGAAGATGATATCATCAATAGGTTGGCATACTGGTTAAGGTATTTAACTTACAGACCCATGGGGCAGGGTTTGATTCTTACTTGGGGTAACTGGCTAGGTTTAAATGGCCCACAAGGGCAGTTAGCCTAGTACTAGTCTGTAAACCTAAGTAAACAAAGAACTAGAAAAGGTAAGCAGGATGTTGCATAGGAAGAATGGTAACTGACAGAGGATTAACTTAGTGCTGAGGGGGTTTGCAGTTAACTGAGTGTGTAGAATTTCATTCAGAGGGGAGATAAGGAGTTGGGTTAGGAGAGAATAGGTAAAATCAGTAAAGGAAATGAGAGACATAAAGGGGGAAATGCAAGGTATACTGAAGTGCATGGAGTAGCTTGAGATATAAAAGGGGAAATGCAGGGTATGCTGAAGTATATTTTTTAATCCCTTCAGCTGTCCATCAGCTACTGCCAAGGCCTCTCTCTTAGTCTGATGGGTCTGCTAAACATACTTAACTTTCCTGAGACTGTTACCCATGACTGGTACTGAAAAAGAGACTCAGACACCCCAAGGCAGCATCATATTGCTGTTGAGGGATTTTTTTTTCATCTTAAGGTCTATTCCATGCCCTTGTGTGGCACCCATGCTATCCAAGGGGTAGACCTGCAATGAAATCATAGTGTATCATTCATGTTTCTATTGTGTGACTTAAAACCTCACCTTCTTAAAGGCAATACTCACAACATATCCCAGCCTTCACCACCAATCATCTTCATTTTTCATCCGAGTTCATTCTCCCCAAGATAGGCATGCCCATCTTTCCCACCAATACATTTAAGTATACAAGCTGCTATTACTCAGGTCTTTATTTCTGTATGCCACTGGCAACATGCTCAGCAGATATGCAGATGGTAAATTATGAAGGCAGAAGGAACTTGTGGGAGGTTTATAGAGTGTTGGGGAAGTATTATAAGTAAAGCAGGAGAAGTTAAAAAGAGCAAAATAGTATGTTAAGATCTGGTTCTGAGCAGGTTCAGGAGGCATCAATCTAAAAAAAAGTGACAGACCCATTCCTAAAAAGCATATCTGTGCGGGGGCCAGAGATAATATTTTGGAGATTCACTGAAAAGTAAAGAGCGCATAAATGAAGATTAACAAGGATGTACTGAGATAACTGTGGGATGTAGGCAGGATTAAGTTTCTTGAATATTAAAGCACACAATAGTAGCTCAACCTTCTGATACATAGCCGTAGATGACAAAAGCATAGATAGCCAAGCTCAATTCAGTATTATATGTAGCCTATAAGCATTAATAACAGTTATAAAAGCAAAATTTATGACTGCACTGTAATATGAGGATGCTCTTGGCAAGACAGGATTTAGCATGAGTTGAAAGATATCAGCAAATACTATGAAAAACTTAAATAAGCTATTGACAGCTAAAGAGAGTGACAAAGTGAAATACTGCCAGAGATTCAGACAGCTGTACCCCTGGATAATTTCCATGTGAATGTAAGGTGACTACAGTTATACCATTTTGAGGTGAGTGTCTGGAAGATGTGAGTGTATGTATCATAGGTCAAAGATCAAGGAGTTGCTTTTGCTAAAGTTGCATGCCAGCTTTTGTATTTAGTGAACTAGACATATATGAAGCAGACTGTGGGTGGGAGGGAAGGAGGGAGGCAGGTACCCATCCTGCATGTTTTGGTTGTGATTATCACATTAAGTCAGAGACTGAGATCTGTTCTCTGTATTAGTTTACAAAGACAACAGTAGGAAGAATAGAAGGCTTTGTTATAGATCATTTGTGAATATAGGGAAAACCAATGATTAAAGGACAGATCCTTGAGGAACAAAAGAATAACATATGGATGAGGTGGGGTCAAAGGGGGCGCAAAGCTACCATTAATTTCACTGTCTTTTCTATATTATAATAGGCATACAGTGAAACAGTAGAGGAATCCTGACCAAAGGCAGTTTAATGACATTTGTATTAGGTCAACATGGTTAATAGCAATAAAAAGATTGTTCAGATTTCTGAAGAAGAGACCAGTTGGAATGAACAGACATATTATGGTACTGAGTAAGAAACATTACTAGACTGAGTAAGAGAGAAAGAGAAAGAAAAAAAGAGAAAGAGAGACTGACCAACAGATAGACAGAGTGAGGCAATTGTGGTGCTGAATCCATCTCAGAAGGTGTGCTGTAGATATTGAATGGTCTTGTGTAGTTTGAAGAAGCCCTTAATGTTTTAAGAGAGTAATGTTTCAACTCCCTTGCTACTCAAGTGTTGGCACTCAAAACGCACAGCACCAACAAGACAAAAAAAAAAAAAAAAAAAAAAGACCAAAAACCCATGAAAAGAGTGAATCTCAAAGATTGCTCTTCACCTTTCAACTTCTTTTTTTAGGGGGGGGCAAATCCCCCTGTACCCCTGAATATTTACATAAATATATATATATATATATATATATATATATATATATATATATATATATATAGGTTTACTATTAAAATTTCGAAAAAACTCCGTCGACTGTACTATTGTTGAACACGGAAGTTTGAAAACAGTAATATCGATGACAAAAAAAACCTAGGAACGGGTTTTAACATGGGTTGAGATAGGTGTTCAGTGTTATTCTGAACTACAAACATCTCCCCTATCTCGACCCATGTTAAAACCCATTCCTAGGTTGTTTTTTGTCATCGATATTGCCGTTTTCGAACTTCCATGTTCAACAATAGTACAGTCGACGGAGTTCGTTTTGAAATTTTAATAGTAAACCATATATATATATATATATATATATATATATATATATATATATATATATCTTCTTCTTCTTTCAGTTGTTCCCATTACAGGTCACCACAGTGGATCATCTGTTTCAATTTCTTCCTGTCCTCTGCATCTTGCTCTGTCACAACAGCCACCTGCATGTCCTCTCTTACCACATCCGGAAACCTTATCTTAGGCCATCCTCTTTTCCTTTTACCTGGCAGCTCCATCTTTAGCATCCTTTTCCCAATATACCTAGCATCCCTCCTTAGCACATGTCCAAGCCAACACAATCTCGCCTCTCTAGTTTTGTCTCCAAACCATCCAACCTGAGCTGACCCTCTAATATGCTTATTCCTAATCCTGTCCATCCTCATCAGACCCAATACAAATCTTAACATCTTTAACTCTGCTACCTCCAGCTTTGATTCCTGCCTTTTTGTCAATGCCACTGTCTCCAACCCATATGACATAGCTGGTCTCATGACCTTCTTGTGGGCCTTCTCTTTCATTCTTACTGGTACCCATCTGTCACAAATCACTCCTGACACTCTTCTCCACCCACTCCATCCTGCCTGTACTCTCTTCTTCACTTCTCTTCCACACTCACCGTTACTCTGAACTGTTTATCCCAAGTATTTAAATTCATCCACCTTTACCAACTCTACTCCATGCATCCTCACCATTCCTCTATCCTCCCTCTCATTCACACACATATATTCTGTCTTAGTCCTGCTGACCTTCATTCATCTCTCTAGAGCATATCTCCACCTCTCCAGGGTATCCACCACCTGTTCCATACTCTTACTACAGATCACAATATCATCAGTAAACATCATGGTCCATGGGGACTCTTGTCTGATCTTGTCTGTCAACCTGTCCATCACTATTTCAAATAAGAAAGGACTCAGAGCCGATCCTTGATGCAATCCCACCTCCACCTTAAAAGCATCTGTCACTCCTACTGCAGACCTCACCACTGTTGCACTACCCTCATACATATCCTGTACCACTCTTACATACTTCTCTGCCACTCCCGACTTCCTCATACAATACCAAAACTCTTCTCTAGGCACCCTGGCATATGCTTTCTTTAAGTCCACAAAGACATAATACACCTCCATCTGACCTTCTCTATACTTCTCTATCAACAGCCTCAGGTCAAACATCACATCTGTAATGCTCTTTCCTGACATGAAACAATACTGCTGCTCACTAATCATCACCTCACTTCTTAGTCTAGCTTCCACTACTCTTTCCCATAACTTCATGCTGTGACTGATCTGTTTTAGCCCTCTGTAGTTACTACAGCTTTTTACATCATCCTTATTCTTAAAAATTGGTACCAAAACAATTCTTCTCCACTGCTCAGGCATCCTCTCAATTTCCAAGGTTTCATTAAACAATCTGGTTAAAAACTCCACTGCCATCAAACCTAAACACCTACAAGCTTCCACAGGTATGTCATCTGGACCAACAGCCTTTCGATTCTTCATCCTCTTCATAGCTGTCCTTACCTTGTCCTTGACAATCTGCTGCACTTCCTGATTCACTATTCCTACATCATCCAACTTTCTCCATTTCCCTCATTCTCTTCATTCATTAGACCATCAAAGTACTATTTCCATCTGCTCAACACACTGCCCTCACTTGTGGGTATGTTTCCTGAATTATCCTTTATCACCCTTATCTGCTGCACATCTTTTCCAGCTTGACCCCTCTGTCAAGCCAATCAATACAGGTCCTTTTTTCCCTCCTTTGTGTCCAACCTTTGCCGGAATATGAAAAATTTAGTTTTTTCTACAGTAGGGTGGGGCTATGCCCCCTGCACCCCCCACAACACCCCCTACTACTTAAGTATATCAACTCCAAGATTGCAATTATATTAAAGTGAATGGGAATATTTCCTTATGATGATCTCCATGCAAATGGTCCGATGTTTTAAAAAACAATCTTTTTGTCTCGATGATCTGCAGTTTGACATTTTGACGTTTTGACAATCTGAAGGGGATCCATATGCATATTTATATATATATATATATATATATATATATATATATATATATATATATATATGGGTCTACTTTAATTTACCGAAATCTCAGTTGACCGACACGCAGAAGAGGGAGACAAAATGACCGACAGGTAAGTTTACCAAAAAGGTGATGTGCCGAGACGAAATGACCGACAGGTAAGTTTACTGAAAAGGTGATGTGCTGACAGCGGACAGAGCGACAAGGGTAACGTGTGAGCGCGTCTCAGTAAGTGTGCGATAGTGACGGAGTTAGGAGCGGTCAGGTAAGTGTGCGTTGTTGTGGGATTTTGGGTTAGGATGTGGGATAGGTGAGTGTGTGGTAGTGTCGGCGGTAGGGAGGTAGGGTTCGAGTAAGGTAAGTGTGTGATAGTGACGGAGTTTAGTTTAGGGACGGGTTAAGTGACTTAGGTTTGGAGTGCGGGTAGGGTGAGTGTGCAATAGTGACGGGCATTTTGTTTTGGGGTGGGTTAAGTGAGTTAGGGTTAGGGTGCAGGTAGGGTGAGTGTGCGATAGTGACGGGCATTTTGTTTTGGGGTGGGTTAAGTGAGTTAGGGTTAGGGTGGTAGGGTAACTGTGCGGTAGTGTCTGACCTTAGGGTTAGGGTTAGTGGATATGTGATTGTGTATGATGTGTAGTTTACGTTGTTTGTGTCGGTGTAATTGTGTTTGGTTTTGTGAATTGTCGGTGTTGTGTGGTTTCGGTCATTAGAGTTGGTGTTTTGTGTGTCGGTGAAGTGTGCTGTCGGTAAGGTAAAGTAGACCCATATATATATATATATATATATATATATATATATATATATATATATATATATATATATATATATATATATATATATAGATATATATATATATATATATATATATATATATATATATATATATATATATATATATATATATATATATATATATATATATATATGTATGTGTGTGTGTTTACCAACTTCAACATCACCATACCTCGGAGAAAAGCGAATATCTAAAGAAATGGCCAACTTTGGACTTAATATATGTGAATTTGTTTTTTGTCTATTCAGTCAGTATTTTGAGACTCATTCTAGTGGGTCCCAACATTTCAAATTGTTACTACTTCAACTACGTTAAAATGGTAGTACTAGTAAAATAATGTGGTAGATCTGAGAACTGGAATGATATGTACCATTAGGCAGGGCTAAATCCAGCACAAGGTGACCTAGGCAGTTGCAACTTTCCCATAGACACTAATTAGTACTTCACTATATTCTATATGAGTATGAATCCCAGCATGTCTCTTTTGGTTTTGTAGATTTTTAGATGTATTTTCAATAAATGTGACTTTCAAGGGAAGAGAAGTTTACTGTTTCTCATGTCAAGTCGGTTTTCAATGTTTGAGCGTTTTGTTTTGTTTAGAAAATGGTTGTGTTTTTTTTTTTATCTGAAATAAAAGTTTTAAATAAAATACAAATATCTGTGATAATTGTAAAAGTAAAGAAGAAAATAGCATGTTCACAAACAGGTGTAAACAGTATTTATGGTAACTGGGGAGAGACAGCCACCAGAATCCTTAAAGCTCAACAAAAGATTGCTTTGTGTTTTCATTGCTTGATTTGAGAATGTGTACATTCTGTTCTTGTTAACTGTCTGCCTGCAAAATCCCTACAGGAATACAATGATGGATTACTTCAAACAAAGAGGCTTTTCCTTTTGTTTTTACTTGTTGGTCCTGGGGATAACCAGCCACTCCACTGGGTTTAAACACCCTATAAAGAGACCTGCTCCACAATAGGTAGTCTACATTTGGTGTTACCAAATAATGGGATATTGGCATGGCTGGTGGAGCCTGATTCACTATCCTGTATAGTGCCACAGTAGTCCATGATCCAGCTGTCTAGATTCTGCTGCAACAATACAGCAGTTTTAGTCATTCAAGTAAATCACACCTATACTGAGTGATGTCAGAGGTGATAGCTATAGTCTTGATGATAGAGAAGGCATAAGGAGGTCTGAAATGAGATGTAGTCGTCCTGCAAATATGTAAGCCCCCCCTCCCAAAAAAGGCAGTATGTTATTTGCAGTAATATTTCTGATTTTTGTACAACTTGCATATAAGCTGCTTCAGTATTCATATTGTCTTTAATTGTTTTTCTTTATTCAATGCACTAAAGAATGAATTAATTCATTAATAGGCCTGGATTGTGTAACATAGCCCAAACATGCTGCCTTCAGCACCTGCAAAGAGGTTGACATTTGTCATTTCACATAAACTACATTATTTAGAGTGATGATTAGAACCACCTAATCGTACGCAGCTGTTATGCAGTCATTGTTACATATTACTGTGATATAGTCTTGTCTCCCAAATCGGGCTGTAATGGATTTCTGAATTTAATTCAAAACTGTTACTCTGGCAGTTAGCACAGAGGAATAAAGCTTTGATTTGTTAATGAGCTGCTTTATGTGGCAGGGATGCAGGGTTTGAATTTTTCCACCTTCATTTACCTACTGTGTAATACTGAGCAAGTCACTTAGTGCTTTGAAGCAATTGGGAATTTGGACTACTCTTCCTAATGGTCTCCAGGACCATATGCCTAGTAACTATGAACTTATTTTGTTTTTGTCAGCCATTATCTATTGCATAGGTGATTCAGCTCAAAAAATATTATGTCAATATCACCAGCACAACATTTTTAATGTAGTATAGTCAGTTTATTCATCAAAGGCAACATGTACTGCATCCATAGATGAAGCACTGTAATACAAAGTTGTTTGCCAAACTCGCCATTGATAAATATTTTGCTTTAATGTGGAGTTATTCAGATGGCTTTTACTGCTGCAGATATTGTGTATATTGACTTAGCTTATGTTATCAGATGGCTAATATTTCTTATCCTCTCATAAATACTCTTCTGTTTAAATGGTGCTACACATGCCTGGTTCTTACTGTATGATGCTAGTAATCTTTACATAGTTTCATGCAGTTCATCCAAAGATACCAATAAAGTATGTTTAATTTATTTGTTCATAACAGTAAGGGGTGTACACAGTCAACAAAGTGGCTTCTGGTGGGGTGGGCGTGGAGTTCTCTGTAGATGAAAGTACCTTATACACTACCATCTGGTCATTTTTAAACAGTCTTTTTTTAACAAGAACCATCTTTCGTGAATTATCACTTATGGTAAAGGCAATCATACATTTATATAAATGAAAACAAACCATATTGGCATATTTTCATTTGCAAACACTATGCATCACATATAATTTTCAATACAGTCATTATTAGTCAACCATTACATAGCTTATTCAATTCCTGTCTTCCCTTAAACCTCATTCCTCTTCCAAACAATATATATTGTTCCCACAACTCCCATTTTTTCTGTATAATTTACACCTATCCTTTTCTTGTGATCCCACTTCCAGTTCTTTTATCTCTATTACTATACTCACTACTTCAAACATGGTTGGTTTAAACTTTGACTTCCATTTTCTAGTAATTGCTTTTTTGGCAACAACCAAAATTAAACTCAGCTAGGCTTTATTGTGTCTAGGCAATTCTGATTCTGTATCACACCTCAAACAATATTTTCCTTAGTTACATCAATATGCACACCCAATATTTCGAACAGAGTAGTCTGTAGGGAGTTTTTAAAGTCTGCCAGCTCATTACACTCCCAAAAACTATGTGCCCAATTACCTCTTTCTGCCCAATCTCCACATCATACCTCAAACATTTTCAGCCTGCCTGAGGTAAACCTCTTTGGAGTTTGCTTGAGATATAAAAATACCTATGCAAACATTTCCAATCGCTAGACTTTCTTGCATCTTTGGGAGCTATCCTCCCATTGTTTTTTTTGTGAATCGCTTAGCCAATCTCTCTTCCCAATCCTTTTTAACCTCCTCTGATTGATTTGTAAAGTTATCATGCAATATTTTACATCCCCTACTAATCATCCCTTTTTTAACAGCAGCTTCTATTCTAGATTCTACCAAACACTCTACCAGTGCTGAAATTTCACTTAGGATCCCCACATTCCTTTCTCTTTACCCTATATTCTGATAACAGTCCTTGACAGGGAAGGCAATCTCTAGCCTGCAGTCCAAATGTATTCTTGGCCTCTTCCCATTCTGTTAATTTTCCCTTTCTATTTCCTCCCAATAGCTTGGTTCCTTTGCCAGACTTTTCCAGTAAATTCCAGTCCCCTCTTGCCTATTCTCTGTACCCTTAATTGCAGTCACTCTTGTCACCATAATCTCCTTTCTCCATTCCTGTGCTGGCTTAGTTCTTAAAATGCTTTCTGCTACTTTATGAATCTAATATTCTGTATGGTTATTGTTATTCTCCTTAAGGATTTCCATTCAAAATCCCAGTCTCTCCTTGTTTCTTGAGCTTCCTCCCAGCTTCATCATAATCTATTTCCACTTTGAATTATAGCTTTCTGGTTGTGCTGGGATAAGAGCCTTAACTGTGTAGCTCTGAAATACCCCTTCAAATCAGGTAATCTCACATCACCTTGTTCTAGTCAGATGGGTCAACTTATCCAAAATGACTCTTGTCCTCTTCCTCTCCCAGATAAAATCCTTAAAATCTTTATTAACTGCTGCCAACAACTTCTCCTCTGGTTGATAAAAATATGCCTGAACTGTATATAAAACTAAAGGGATTAAAAACATTTTCACTGCTTGTATCTTGCATTCCATATCCATAAAAAAGAGCTTCCAGTTTCTCAGTTTTTGTATTATCTTTATTCTTTTTCCACAGATCCTTAGTTGCTATAACAAATCCCTCTTCAACCCATACTACTAAATATTTCATTTTATCATGTTCCCATAAATATGGATATTGCTTAACCAATACATGTGCTGCTACCTAGTTTACAACTATTACCTTTTTATCTTCATTAATTTTGTATCCTGAAAAGAACTGAAACTGTCTCAGAATAGTCCACAACACTGAAATGTTATTAACATGGTTTTATCAGGTACAAAATGAGATCACCTGCAAATAAAGCCATCTTTCCTTGATTACCATGCCAATTATATTCTTGAATTTCTGAGTCCTTTATTCTTTGTCCATGGTTCTAAATATAATGCAGATAACAAAGGGGAAAAAGACATCCCTACCTGGTTCATCTGTTCAAACTAAACTCATCAGAGAGGAAATCCCCATTTTAATTTTCACCTCTGATCCCTCATATATTATCCAAATTAACCTTATTATTGAGTCAGGGAATCCAAATGCTTCCTTCTATTGCCCTACTCATAAAATCTCAGCTTACTCTGTCAAATGTTTTTTCTGCATCTAGACAAAGAATGCTTTAATTTGGCTTTTCAAGACTAGTGTGTATGCATGTTTGCACGTGCGCTCGCGCATGCGCGTGCGCATGTGTGTGTGTGTGTGTGTGTGTGTGTGTGTGTGTGTGTGTGTGTGTGTGTGTGTGTGTGTGCGAATTAAGTTGGGATACTTTTGCTACTGTGTATTTGTGTGAAACAAATTTAAAATATGTGACTTTGCTCATCATTATTGTTATTAATTTTTTTGTCACAGGAATCCGAGAAAGATGCAGTCAACAGGGGATGTCAGTGGGTAAAAATGGCTAACCCTACTGATCTAATAAAGTTAAAAAATCATTAGTTTGTCTTTGCAGGGCTAGTGTATATTTTTGTAAAGCAAACTGGAATACTTTACTGTGGCCATTTTTTTCACAGATGTGATCTGTGTACACAGTCAATAAAATGTTCATAATTGTTGAATATGGATATCAGTGGATTATAGTGACATTGGTATAAATGGTATTTTATGATTGAAATATTATGAAATGGTGGCTTTTGCCATTATTGTTTCATACATTTTGCTTCTCTGGTTACTGTAAAAAAATGTTAAAACCTACATATTTAGAACACACTATAACATATGTAACATGTTACTGTATTAAACAATAAATATAATTTAAAATAATTAGGAAGGAGAATCAAAGAATACATGCATTTATGCCTGGTCCTAAAAATGTTTGTGGAGGCCCTATGGTATGAAAACAGCCTGGAACCCAAGGTACACTTAATCCATTACTGTCCAGAATCATTTTAAATGAATGTGGGTTTCCATGTATTTTCAAAGAATGTACATTTCAAGAGAAGAGTTTACTGTTGTTCTTGCTAAGTCTGTTTCATTGTGAGACCATTTTGTTAATTTAACAAATGGCTATTCGTGTTTGTGCTTTAACATCTGAAATGAGTTTTAAATTAAATCTCAATCTCTGTAATCATTGCAAAATTAATGAAGTAAAATAATATGTACACAATGACAACTCTGAACAGTTTCTATGGTAATTGTTAAGAGAGAGAGAGAGACAAGTAATGGGACATTTGAATGTCTGGGGGGAGGGGGGGCTGGTTCATTTCATTTGACCACAATCCGGGTATATCATTAAGTATGCATTGTACAATGGACATTTATTTAGCAGTTTCCAGGAATTAAATAAAGCATGAGCAAAATATGGGACTAATGAACATATAGGTGGCACAACTACAGATTTCAAACAGGTAAAGATGGTGCCACTTGTGTTGGGGTATCCAATTTTATCAGCAGATGAGTAGTGATTTAACTGAAATGAAAGGTAGAGTTGTTTAAGAGGATGCTAGGGGTATAGAGTAGATGAAGTTAGCACTGCAGAATGATGATATGTCTAAACAACTAGTGGGGGATATATTTGTAGCAAATACATTGGCGGAGACGATGGTGCCACCACTTTGGATTTCAAGAGTAGAAGTCCCTGTGTACCTCAAAAAATTTGGGGTCTCTGAAAATATATTTAGTGTGAAACAATGTATATTTAGTGTGAAATAATGTAATGAAACTGATAAGTTATTATTTTTCACATTTCTGTATGCATTGTTGGAGTAAATCATGTCTTGTATACAGAGACTTTGAAAGCTGTCTAACACAGCCCCTTAACCTTCTTTCTACTCAGAACATCTCATATCAATCACCCAAAAACAAGTTCTTGATGTTACATGTGCACAGGGGGGTGTATTTATGTTGAAGACAGACTAGGTTACTGATTAGATTGTTCAGAGTACAGAAAAACTGAGAGTCAGGAAGGAAGCAGGACCTGTCCAGTGAAGGTTGATGCAACAGAAGAATAAGCTGGTGGCATCAGAAGGAAAGGATCAAAATGAATTTTGTTGAATGAATACACCAAGTATTTACCATCTTACCATGAGCTGCAGAAGAATAAGTCTATGATCTCTTAAGAAAGAAAGGTTAGCAGAGCCCATGCATATTTTTCAGACTGTTGGTGCTTTTCCATCTCATACAGTGTGGCTTGATTGATGGAAAGTTGGTTAAGTTCATTTTTAAGCTCAGCTTTCCTATGCAGTGTTTAAGAGAGGAACTGGATGTGGTAATGGTGACCAGGCTATTTAAAACTGAAATAAAGAGCTGCTTTGGGTGCATCACCGGTATCATGCACTTGGATGCTTGAAAGAAGTCATGCAAACATGAGCAGGAATAAGAGATCTAGCTTAAACCATGCTTCAGTAACCCCAGGAATGTGTGGGTACTGATCAGTAATCAATGCCTTGCTCCAGTGGTTCAGTTTTTCTAAAGGAATCATCCATGCTGATATGGGCAGTCGGCAGCAGTGAGAATCAAGGTATTGCTTGGATTGGATGAAGTGTTAGGGAATGGTGAATGAACCAGGTAAGTTAAAGGAAGGTATTGTTCAATGTTTCTACAAAGTATATAGTAGAAGTCAGAAGCATATACTAAAGGAAAGTAAAGACTAGCATTACTGATAGAAGTGGAAGAGGAGGAGGCTGAAATTCTACTTTTAGGAAGGGTATAACCAAGAACCTGCAGAATGAAGAGGGAAAAGGAAAGAGATTATGTTGTAATATATGTGTCTCTTCAGAAAAGAGGTTAGACATGTAGTTGGGGAGAATATTACAGTTGTTTGGATCAGCTAGAGGTACAAGTGATAGTAAGTGGGTCCAAGAAAAATGAAAATAAAAGCAGAAAGGTGAACAGAGTTATTAGACGTGTCAATGCAATAATAACAGCAGAGGAAAAGGGAAGGAATGTTCCAGGAAGTTATGTCAGTATCAAGAAGAATAACAATTGACACATCTAATGGGGGATAAAGTCTAAGAGGACAGTAAGGTGGGATTATCTAGAGCAGAATGTAGGTTGGAGGAATTCAGTTGTAATATAGCTGGAGCAATCAGGACTTTAAAACAGCAGTACAAGAGTGAAGAGGACACCTGTCTGGGAGTACAATGTGAAAGCAAGAGTAACAAGTGTGCAAGAGACAAGGGTGGTCTATAGGATTAAAAAAATAGCAAATAAGAAAAGGTGCTTTTGTTAAATGTGAAGCTAGGAATGCAAATTTGATGGAAATGGTAAAGGAATAGTGAAGGCATGAACAAAAAGGAAAACAAGAAAAGAAAGTGAACTGCTAGAGGAGCAGGGACAATATGTTATTTGTATACAGAGAATTCACAGTTTATAAGGATCTGTTTTATGACAAAATGTAACTTGCATTCAGAAACATACACTCTCATTGGCCACAGCTCTCCAGGTGCCTACTATAAATCAAACATTACCCAGAGAAAAAAGTACATCAACTAAATAAAATGTTAGCATGTGGAGTCAGGACAGCTGGAGCAATTTTTTTTTGTGGATGCTACCCTGTTAGCTGTAGTAGAAAAATTCTAAAAGAATATTAATGGACTGGACAAATACATCTGAACAATTTGTAAAATAAATTGCAACTTGGACTAAACAGAAAATTCTAAAGTCAGTGTGTACCATTGAACATTTTTCCACTTATGTTCCAAATAAATGCCACAATCATACCTCTCCACTGTCCAGATTTTCGCAGAACATCCAGATTTTTGCCTCCAATTTTTGGTCTACTTCTCATAAAATCTATGTTTTTCTGGCAAATCACTGGGATGATTTGAGGAATGAAGTCACTAAATAATGACATACATTTGAGTTTCAGACTTCATATTCTTCTTAAAAATACATACTAAGACAAACCTGTTATTCTATCAACTTTCTAAATTTATAAGAGCAGTATTTAAAATCCGTACCGATTTTGAGGACTTTGTCCCCCCATTATGTCAGGCTTTGTCCAGATTACTTGAAGTTGAGAAGTATGGCTGCAATACCCTTGAATAACTTTCCTTCAGTGCTTTAAATCTGTATAATCTGAATAATAATTTTTAAAATCATTATAATCATCAACCCAGTTTACATCAGGTCACCTTGTGGTGTCAACTGCAATACTACTCGATTCACACCTGCCTTCTTAGCCTGTCATGCCTGATGGTCTGCCAGTCTGCTTTCATGCAATCCATCTATCTCTTAGCTAGACATCCTCATCTCCTCTTGTCTTGTTCATGTCTCCTCCAAACTAAATCTACTTTACCAAATTACCTTTTGCTTTCCTTCACATGTAACCTGATCACTGTAATCTGTTCCCCTTGACCTGCTCTACAGCTGCGGCTACTTTGGCTTCTGCTCTGATGTCCTTATTCCTTCATCTGTCTACAGTTAGTATCCTACTACCTCTTTCAGGCACTTCATCTCTAGTACTCCAAGCTTTTTCTGCTGGTTTGACTTTACTGTCCAGATGTCTTGCTCCATAGAGAAGCACTGGTCAGACCACTGTTTTACACACCTTACTTTCCTGCTTTGTGGGGATTATTTTTCTGTCATGCACTACCCCTGATATATTGTGCTAACTGGCTGCAACTTACTCAACATTGCTAAGCTAAATAGCATCACTTACAAAAAAGCATAAGAATGCTAAGCCATGCAAATAAAAAAAAAAAAAAAAAAAAACTTCTGAGGGGGTCATATTATGTCACATTGCAAAAATGATGATTGTGTCATATTTGTGTGATTAAAATATTGTTTATTGATGTATGTATGCAGTCATTGATTTTTATTAATCATAAACGAGGTACATAAGCCCTGTTTACATGTACTCCAGTTTCCTAGAGCAACAGGATTTTTAGGGGTGTTTTATCCTTTTGTTTTATTTCTTGTGGTTCCTGCCACTAGGGTTTACAGAGATATCAGGCAGTCAGTATATGCTTGTTGGATTGTACTTTTGATTAATTATTTAATTGTATAATTGTCAAATTGATTAATTATTACTTCTGAATGTGAGTTCTTGTATAAAAGTGGCTTTCAAAATGTAGATGTTAAGATCTGAAGAAGCGTACTAGCTGGTACGTGAAAACGCTCATCTGTTTTTCTTTTTCGTTTTTGTTTTAATAAATGAATTGGACTTTTACACAGCAGTATTTTTTCGTGGTGGTTTTCACTCGTGTATGATTTTTATATTTTTATATTTTTTATATGGCTGCAACAACTCTGATTCTAGTTT
Source organism: Protopterus annectens (assembly GCF_019279795.1). Classification (NCBI taxonomy): domain Eukaryota; kingdom Metazoa; phylum Chordata; order Ceratodontiformes; family Protopteridae; genus Protopterus; species Protopterus annectens. Next base: position 517,551,972 of record NC_056739.1, on the reverse strand, counting down.
TGACCTCCTCATTCAGATTTTTTTTTCTCCTCAAATGTACCTCCCAGGTACTTGAAGCTTTTGACTTATTCCACAATTTTTTCCATCAGTCCCACTTTTCAGTGTCTTCTCTTTCCGTGAATTTGCAGCCACGAAAACTGTCTTGCCTGTACTCAGTTTCTTCCCATGTACCTTTAGTTTTGCATTTCAATCCCATGATTTTATGAAACTGCATATGGCCTGCTTGTAATGCAACATCATCTGCATACAACAACTTTATTCACCTGTCCCTTCAGATGTGTTCGCTGATGTAGTTCATCACCAGTATGAACAGGAGGGGAACTCTACCCTTTTGCAAAGACAGTCAGACTAAGAACCCTTCTATTAGTCCAAACACTGATTCTACCAGTTTGTAGGACTTCAAATTATGGAAGAACTGCCCAAATCAACTTTTGTGGGACATTGTAATATGCTTTCTCCAAGTCTAGGAATGCCCAGTTGGAATTTTTTGTCATCTCTAACTTCTTCTTAACTATCTCACTGTAAACATTGGGTCAATTGTGCTGCATCCAGATCTGAATCAGAATTCCTCATTTCTCATCTTAATTTCTACTATTCTGCATATTCATTTATCAATCAACCTTTTCAGAACTTTCATACAGCATGACAGGAGTACGATACCTCTGTGCAGCCCACAGTTATGAATCTCCCCTTTTTCCTGTAAATTTGGACTAGTATGTTTATTCTCCAGTTAGCTGGGTTGCATCTTTCTCTCCCTACTTCTCTGGGTATTCTCAGTATCCATTTCTCTCCTAACTTACCCAATATTTTGAACATATCTGGTGTGACATCATCTGAGCCTTCTTCTTTCCCTGATATCATTTTCCTTAGTGGGCTTCTTACTTATTCAAGGGTGGGTTCTTCTCCCTCTCTCTTCCATTTTAAGCAGTGTATGGAGAAGTACCACTTCTGTGGGGTTTTCTTCATTCAGAAGTTGCTGGAAGTACTCCTTCTATCTGCCTTTGATGTCCTAAGGACTGGTGAGCAGGTTGCTGATGGCATCTTTATAGAGGGTGTCTGATGATTATCTTTTTTACCCTTCTGTTTTTGTCTTGCAACCTGATAGAGTTTCTTTTTCCATCGACTGAGTCTCTTTCCAAAAAATGATGGAGTGCCTTTGCTCACTATTGCAACTGTGCTGTTCATTAGAAAACCGATATTGCTTCCTAGCCCAGTACATCTTTTCTCTCTCTCTCACTTTTTTCTGCACTCCCTAATTCTTTTGATATCTTCCTGGAATTCTACTTACCACCACTAGCTGTTCTTATATACTGTATTTCCATACCTAGCTTATCTGCACATCTCTGCTGCTCTATCATTCCACCTTGTTTTCTGGATACAGAGGGTGTCCAGACTCCTCCTTACCGTCATTTCATCCACCTTCAAGTTATGTCCTGTCAGTGTAGCAATCCTTAGTGCATAACAGAGCCAACAACTAAGAAACTGAATAAGAAATGGCAGCACAATAGCTATCCAATGGTATACCAATGCAGATGAAATAGCATCCAAGTGAAATAAGGAATCCAAGTTTATTGAATAAATAGGTAAGCGCTTTCGGCTGTGACACCAGCTTTCTTCAGACAACCATTACATTAAAAGAAACTTCTTATATAGTAATCTATGTTCACTAATTACAATCAATTATCCAATTATTCAATGGATAACAGTTTCATTAAATTAAAAAAATTGTAATTATGAAATTATGAAATTATAAATATACATGTTTAAATACATTTAAATATATGTGTCATAATAAATATATATAAAATACCTATATAAAACCATGTTAAAACAATATTAATATAAAACAAATACTATACATAATTTCCATTGCATAATACTCTATCTATTATAGACCTTAAGTTTTAAAATACCTGCAATAGAAATTGAGTCATTTAGACCCGGAAATTGTGTGGCATTTAAAAGAACCTGCCACCAATATTCTTTGGATTCTAGAATCACTTTCCAAGGACCTTTTCTTGGAGATGGTCGTACTTGTTCCAATACTATAAACTTAAATTTATGTGTAGGATTTTATGCCAGATGTCTATATAATGCATTGGTATGTGATTGTTTATTAATTTCATAAATATGCTCATAAATACGCTGTTTTAGTTTTCGTTCTGTTTCGCCTATATAAAAGGCTGAACAGTATGAGCATACTAACAAAAATCAAAAGTCGACAAAGCAGCTGAACAAAAAATAAATCAGTTTTGTATTTTCCAGCCTCGAGCAGTTTTTTTTATTTATTTTTTGTTCAGCTGCTTTGTCGACTTTTGATTTTTGTTGGTATTTGGTGGGGTCATCATGGCTGTTTCTCCTAATGATACTTTATTGGATTTAAGTCTTCATGACACTCCTAATGGGTCCGAAGGGACTTTGACTCACCAACTGGTCAAAATTCTGGGTGATATACAAAAGACTTTATGTGTCTTATCTTCTGAGCGTAAAACTCAGACACATACTGAAGGAGCTAGTGAATGTTTTTTTAATGGATCTGATGAGGATGTCCAGACTGTAATTGAGGTTAGTACTGGTAAAACTCATAGAAATGAGTTGGAAGTCACATCTAATATAGGGCAGAGAGCTGAAAAGCAAAGTCCTACATATGCCAGCATTGCCTCTGTTCTCTCTAGCAGTATGGATCCATTTAATAGTAAGAAAAAAGCTACTGACTTGATTTATCAACCACATTTCAAAGAAAAATGTGAACGTCTAGACAAACTTTTGAAAAAATACAAAAGTTTGGATATTGAAAATAAATATTTCTTGAAATGCATTGAATTAAATACAGTTCCGCAAGGCTTGAGGTTTTTTAAATGCCCCAGTGGTGTTTCAGTGACTGATCCATTCTTTAAAACTCTGGAACAATTTTTCAACAATACGGGGGTTACTTTCCTCAAGTTATTGATAGAACATAATTCCAACATGATGAGAGAAATCAAAGATGAAATTGTGGCTATTGAGGACAGTTTTGTATCAAAGCTCCATATTAAGTTTAGTGAAAGAAATGAACATGTCATACTTTTAAAAGAGATAGAAGAGCATGAAAGGTTGTTCATTGAGAGAAAGAACAAAAATCTGGAGCGTGACATCAATGCATATAGTACTGGCACTGTTTTTTCCATTTTTCTTAAAACTGAAAGAAAACAACTGTTTGGCAGGTCTAACAACAAATGGTCCACCTTTTCTTCAGTCCACCTTAAATCCAATGCACAAGGAACTTTATTTAAGCAAGCGGGGCATATGGGTAATTTTGACAATGTTTCTGGATTCAGTAGTGTTTCAGAAACTGAAGATTCTATGGTTAATGTTGAAGAAATGGCTGTTCCATCTATACCTAAAACTTTTAATAAAGAAAACAGTGACACTGCTATCAAACAGGGTGTTTTTTTAAGTTCATGGAAAGAGCAAAGAACTTGCAAGAAGCAAAAGATGACCAGAAAGAAGGCAAGATTAATGTCCGAGTCATCTACAGACAACGAGTAGATGAGGGTAAGTTTGAAAAGGACATTTTGAATTTATCTAACTGCATTTTAAACAAATTTCATGTTCAACTGTTAAAGTTAGGTTTAAATTTTATTCCCACTAGGCAAGCTGATGTAGTTGAAACCATCATTGATTTAAAGAAATTTACTAGGAAGTTAAATCTGAAATATATTTTGAAAGATGTGAGAAAAAAACAATAGCATGTTTTTTAAACCTTCTAACTTTAATCCAGCTTTAATTCATACTATTCAGGTGTTTGAAACAACATGTGAGAATGAGATTCGAGCTTTGCTCAATAAAAAGAGTCAATATTATTTTAATAACTTGAATGTTAACATGAGAAATGCCATGAAAGAGTTAGTTACTTCTAGAGACATCAGAATAATGAAAAGTGATAAGGGAGGGCTCACTGTCTTGACGAATCAAAAGGATTATATTAATAAAATGGAATCTATGCTCAGTAATGTGAATGAATATAATATTGTTTCGACAAAGGACATAGAGAAAAGTTTTAGATATGTGCAGCAACATGGATTCTGCAACGTACAATTTCTGTGAAATAGAACATCCTAGAATAGGAGTAATGTTTGGCATTCCTAACAGTCACAAAAGCCTAATGGACCCCCCCCCCTTCAGACCTATTATTTCTGTCCCGAATTATGTTACAGTGGGTATGTCAAAAATGATTGATGCAATGCTTAGTCCTATTGTTTGCAAAATGAAGTCATATTTGAGGGACTCTTGGGACTTTTTAGATAGTATCTGGTTTGTGAATGAAGCTCATTTATTCAGTCTAACACAGCACATTATGTTCACTCTGGATGTAGTGTCTTTGTACACGTCTATACCCCACGACAAGGGGATAGAAGCAATGAGAGCATTTTTACAGCAATGCAGCAATATATCTAATGGAGAAGTCAGTTTTTATTGTGATTCTATGGAAGTGATTTTAGAAAATCATTTTTTTACTTTTAATCATATATTTTACAAGCAAGTTCAATGAGTTGCGATGGGGTCCCCAGCAGCCCCAGTTTTGCCAACTTAGTTATGGGGTGGTGGGAACATACCATCTTGGACTCCTTGAAAACTGAATTCAAGGTAATTTATTATAAAAGATTTATAGATGATTAATTTTTATTTTATATGGAGGGGTTCGAGAAATGCAGTTATTCTGTAACAAGTTGAATGAGGTTTCTGACTTTTTGAAGTTTGTTGTGGGATGTTATGAGAATTCCATTAATTTTTTGGATGTAACTCTGACATGGAATGCATTGGGAGAAAACTTTACTAGTAGTATTTTTCATAAAGAAACCTTTAAGAATAATTATTTACATGCAACCAGTCAACATCCGAAATTCATGCTGAATAACATACCTAAAAGCCAATTTATACGAGCTAGCAGGATGACGAGTATTGATGAGACATTTATTAATGAGCTTGAATTCATCATACAATTGTTTTTGGAGAGGGGGTACAGTGAGAGTTTGTTAAGAGAAGCAGCTAATGACATTTCTAAGCAACGTGCAACTTTGTATCCACCCATTTTGAAAAATAGACCAACACTCCAAGTTAAGGAAGCTGGAAAGTATACTGAAATTTTATGTTTCAGTATGAATATGAGTGTTGACAATATAGGTATAAGTAATATTATAAACAATAATTGGAAGATCCTCGAAGGAAATGCTGATTTAATGGCAGCTATTAAGGGGAAACCAAAGTTTGTTTATAGGAATGAACATAGTTTAAAAGGAGCATTTGAAAAGGGGAGAGATAGAAGCACATGTAGCATTAAGAAGGGGCACATCAATAGGGGTATGCACAAATGTCATGATTGTTCTGTTTGTAGGTTTATTTTAGAAGGTCCTTATATTCAGCTTCCTCACATACTTAATACTATAGGGGTCCCTGGTAATTTTTGTTGTAAAACAAAAGGAGTTGTTTATATTGCAGTGTGTGACAAATGCTCATCATTTTATATTGGTATGACTACTAGAAAATTAAATGTTAGAATGAAGGAGCATATGTATAATATTAGAAAAAAGGACAAAAACCAAATATTTTATAGACATAGGGCAGGATTCACGAAGCCTCCGTGTAAGAGTTATAACTCATACACGGAGACTGCAGTTAAACGGAGTGATGTCAGCATGCTCTGCATATTCATGAGGGCATGCTGAATCACACCTAAGGCTAACACGGTCCATGTAAGACAGTAGGGGGCGTGTCCGTAGGCCGAGCCCTGTAAGCGGACACGCCCCCAGAAGAGGAAAAGTGCCCAAAGTAAACACCCACGACAGAGTCCATGGAAATGTGAATAAACACAACACAACACATGCCCCCACAGACTACGAACATAAAATGTACAAATGAACATCGCATAATGTTTTTTAAAATTGTAAAGATGTTTAACCGTGAGTGTGCTCGTTTGCGCGGGCGTGCCCGTAGCGCAGCCACAGTTAGCAATCAGTGGGAAAGTATATAAGAACTAAATATGCAAAGTAAGCCAAGAAGCAATAGCGTAGCGGTAGAGATGTTGGCTGAAGAGCAGGCATTCATGGTTTGAGCCCCCACAACACCAATTTTTATTTTTAGAAAAATAAGCACGAAATAAGTCCCTGACAAATATGTACACATAAAATCACACTTTATGTAAAATGTAATGAAATAGCCCATTTATATTGAAGAAATGTGAGGTAACAAAACAATAAAAAATGCCAGATGTGCCCATAGCTGAGCTACAGTTTAACAGGGTGAGTGCATCTGCCCGTAGGTGAGCAGTGGTTTAACTGGTGCAAAATGAGTGCCCGTAGCTGAGCAGTGGTTTAACACGCTGAATCTATGTGCCCCTAGCTCAGCTGAGCGTAATATGCGTGCTGACAGCCAAATGAGGCTTAAACCAGCGTACCCCATTTGCGCGGAGCTGCTCACCATGCAAACAAGCTAACCGACGGGCAATGTTGAGCAAGCCGTATCAAAACTGCCTTTACGCAGACACACCCCTCAGCTTGTCTAGGCAGTCATAAAAAATAAAAAGTAGTGGCCAGGTTCGAACCCAGGATACTATACACTATAGTCAAGGTACTGAACCACTAAGCCATGACAGCAGTACCTAGAAATGCAATAATAGCAAATATATAGGAATGAATACAAACTGGAGCATGACAATGCAGGTTTAGTGAAGTTGATACAATTCCAAAATGGCCAATCACAGATATGTGCGGGAAAAACGGACTATATAAGCCCCATAGGCGGGAATACACAGCATAAACGATTGTAGAACTGACTTGCAGCCAGAATCACAGGAGTAGGTGAGGGTAGTTGCTTTCGAGCACAGAGGTGGGGCGTTGAGGAGTCCAGGTACATGGTCTGGCTCCTAGTCCACAATCATGAGGCCCAACTCATGCAGGGCAAGGTCTTGTGGGGAGCATATAGGGCTGAGGCGTGGGACTGGTTGGCTCATGATCTCACCAGTGCCACAGGGATTCCAAGGACTGGTGAGCAGGTCCATCACCACCATGCGGACCTGAAGAGACACAAGCAGGACCAATTGAACCTTTGGATCCAGGAGGCCCGGCAAATGCCCAACGCCCCACTACTGAGTAACTTACATTTAATTATGTATGTAAGAAATTAAACTAGCTGATATTATGGAGATGTGTATTCCAATATTACTTCATTTATATTACAGCTGCAGGTGTCCGTTCTGCGAACTGCAGAGCCTATGGCAATAGGCTGGTGCGGTTGCACCACCAGGCAGGTCAGAAATCCACTACCAGTAACTGTGAAGAAATATAAAAGTATGGCAGTCAGCAAAAGAGTGCAGTGTAGTCACTAAGTAATAAATTGTGCAAGTAACAGTGTGAAAGTGTTTGCAAGTATTGCTTGATTACAAAAGTGTGTTGCAGTCTGTAATCCAAACAGAAAAATGAAAATGTCTGACATAAATTCTGAAATAAAGATGCCCCACCTGTAAGAAAATAGTACACAACCTGCAGCAGGCTGAAAAGTACAGCTACAGAAGATGATGAAATCACATGTGTGAAATATATCCCTGTTGAAATACTGAAACATGACAGAAGTGAGACTGCTGGAAAGGATTGTAATAACTACAGGTAAAACATGTCAATAAAGCCTAGAAGTAAGTACCATCCTGAATAGTAAAATGAAAACAAGTGAGAGAGTGTGAGAAAGTGTCATGAATCCAGCAATACAGTAGTAATAACCCCTGAATAAAGAATACTGCAGTCAGTACAGAGTGAAATGCATGTGAGAATCAAAACCAAACAGCGAAATCTGTTCAAAGTGTTGCTGCATCTGGAATGTGTATCCCAAAATCTGGATATGTTTCTCTCAGTCTGCAATATGCAGATAGTATGATTGTCTGATATACCAAACATCCACACTTGTCTATAGCTATATAAAGAAAATGTAGCAGGATGATGTAGCTGAACAAAGCTAGATATGAATGTGTATGAAGAACAATAAAATGTATATTGATGTTGCAGTAACAGTCCTATCACCAAGTTGAAGTAGTTATCATATAGGAAACTGTAGTTAGAACAGCAGTGTGTATATATGTGCAGCTATTAGAAATGTACAGCATATGTATTGGTATTCGAAGGAGTTAATATTATTTTCTTCACCCCACCCTATAACCACACATAACCCATTCCACGTGAAAATGGTATGTGCAATCACAATTAACACCCCTGGACATTTGTCCTGTTGGGTCATATATATTTGCATGTCCGATGATGCATCTGCCCTGTTCATACATCCAAACTTGATGGCCTGTTGCCATCAATCAACCCTGCATGTTGTTGGACTGTGTATTGCTGTTCAAATTATGCATGTGTTATGCTCGCTGTTCAATGGTGTGAATATCTGGGTGTTTGGTTAATGGGAATACTAATGCATGCTGTTACAACTAATTGTGAATGGTATTATATGTCACTAACCCAAACTGTCATGACATAATGCAAAACATAGGACGACAGGGAAGGCGGGTTCCAGCGGACCCACCTCTCCCACCTCAGCTGGCGAGGGCACCTGGCACTAGTGCCCAGTCTGGACCCTCCTCCGGTGGCCCTGTGCCACCTGCGGGTGGAAGCGCTGCAGGGGATGGGGCTCGTCCCCCCTCTGCAAGAGTGGCCGGAGGAGAACCACCACTCACCCTCCATAGCATCCGGACTGTGGTGCGTAGGGAGATCCGGGACTCTGTTCTTGAGCCCCTACGCTAGCTTGAGGCACAGGTGGCACAACTTACGGGCATGCCTGTTGCCCGGCCTACACAGCCCCCAGCACAGCCCCGTCCTGGGCAGTGAAGGAACAGTGGCAACTGCCTATGGGTGGGGATATCAGTTCCACTTTTGCCATCTGTGGGCTTATGGGCTCTGGCTATCCAAACCTCCATCCCCGTCAATTGTGTAACCCTCCCACACATGTCATACACCGCCCCTGTATGCGTCTTGTTTGTCTTGTCTGTTTACCTACCCAACCTACCTCCCCAGCTATACCAACTTCCTTCACCTGACATACCACTCTCACCTGAAAAAAAAAAAAAAAGGGCACTCTGTACCCACAAAAAAATTACGCCCCATACATAGCTGCCCATTCCGCACACATGTCTGCTGGACATGGAAACTATCAATTACAATTGGCTGTACAACAAGTATTATTGTTGTCCTGACACCTCTCTCAGGGGTGGAAGGTTTCAAATGTCACACCAAATTACATACATATGCACAGCTGTTGCTGATGAAGAAATGGGCAGCTATGGGCCTTACCTACATCCCTCCTGCAAATCCCAAGCTTGTTTCCCTACTGTCTTACCCTCTTTGTGACCCCTTTTTCACCACTTTCCTGTCTCCCCATTTTCATTTCTTTCAAAGAAAATAGCGCGGGTGTGCGCAAGAGTAAGCACGTTTAAGCGGTTGTAAGCGGGTGTGCGCATGTGTGCATGGAGCTAAACGCCAGTGCGCATGCGAGAGCTCCGCGCAAACCAGCGCTAACCTGGTTACAACTGCTTAAAAGAGCCTTAGTCACTTTGATTGACAGGTCCTGTAGTCAGTTCAAAAGCAAAATAAAATCCCACTGTCAGTCCCGAACCCAGGAACTTGGAAACAGTAGTCTGTATGACTTACCACTATGCCATGACTCTTATACAAGAACATTGTGCTAAAATAAATATAACATGTAATAGTAGGGATGAATGTAAAGGGAATATAGGATGTGTAGTACACAAAGTATGTCATTTAGAATTACTGTCAAAACTACTGGATTCCCATAATAGTAGTGTGTGAACAGAAACAGCCATGCTAGTTGGTAACTTGTAGGTAATAATGTCAGTTAATGTACATATATAAATGTATGTATAGTTACATATATATATATATATATATATATATATATATATATATATATATATAGTTGTAGGTGTCATTGTGCATACACACTTACTACAGGGAACAGGAGAGAGGAATGGAGAAATGTGAATCTACAACACAGCCTGAATCATGAGAGAGATACTAACCTTTACAGTCACAGAACAGTGTCCACAGCATACCAGCATGGTCCCCACCCTTACAATCTGAAAGGGCAACGCCTATCTCACATACCCTTTTATAGCACTGTCCTGAAATCACAGTGAGAACTGCAATCAGTACACAACTGGCTGCATGCAATTAGCAAATGCTGGCTTACAATTGGTGCAGAGGCCATCACATGGACCTATGCAGATACCTACAAAAGCATCCTGTAGTTACACTCCACACATGCAATACATTCATTGCACTGTCTGGAAGCAGACAGAGGGAGAGAGACAGACCGAAACAGAGAGAAAAATAAAAAAAATTTAAAAAAAACACACGCTACACACTGTGACTCTAAGCTGTCAGCAGTGACAGTAGCAGCAGGAAGCAGAAGCAGTGGTAACACAACCAGCTGTGACAAACACAGGTAATGCAAAGTAGCAGGTTAATAGTCTGCATACTGTGAACCCTCCAAATGTGTCATAGGTCTGTATCTATAGGTATGTCCATGTGATATGTTGTGTGTACGTAGTTCCACCAAAAGGAGATGACTATACATTACATGTCAATCAGTGTTAGGCCATGATCCTGGCAGCAGTTGTCTGTGCGTTGCCTTCAGCAATGGCTGTAGTGACTGTTTTGAAAGGTCAGCCAGGTTCAAAAGGCAGGATCAGCCCATCACAAAGGCAAACTGGCTGGGAACAAGTGTCTGCAGGTACCCGATATCACTGCACATGCATCCCATACTGATTAATTCCATAGCTTAGCAGACCAGGCCGGTTATGCATATGATGTGGTAGTTCCCAGGGTCAGTAGAGGTGCCTCCTTAGTGGTGTGGGACCACTGTTGCTGTATGCCAGTGTCCAGGTACATATCCTGTAGTACGGCCAAGTTTAATTATCAGTCTTATATGCGGTTGTATGTCCTCTTGGAGTGCATGTAGCACACATCCAGGGATACCATCAGGTGACAGTGATGCTGTGTGTTCTGCTTTGCTGAGGGCGGCCCTCACCTGGACATGTGAGATGATAGGGAGGTTACATACAACTGTGATAAGTATTTCAACTGGTGGGGAGAAGGAGGGGATCGTGCACGAACCTGTCTGCAAGAATGTTGCCAGTATCTGTGTGTTTGGTGAATGTTAAGTAGGTGTGTATTAACACAGAGCATATCTGAGGCATTTGGTCCATATGTGTAACATAACTGAAGAAGGCCTTGTGGTTATCCATAGTGTTTGTGGCCATTTCCCTCCCAGAGTAGGCCGTGGCCGTTGTTATGAGAGACCGTAGCGTAGTACCAGTGCTGACCACAGATGCCTTCCCTTAATGTGAATCTGCTCTGTCCTGCAGTAGCCTCCTGCTATTGTTATACAATCTGCCTCTGTCTGGGGTCCAGTGGACAAGATGCCTAACCTTTGTGCATAGGGTCTGGGTTAGAAATGTGTGTGCAGGTTCCATGCAATCTGTGGGATGCCCGTGGTAAGCATTTGCAAAGGGGTTAGCAGTGTGGGTTGTTGCTTCCACTGGCCCAGTGTGCTGCATGGATACCATCTCAGACCTAACAAGTGAATAACTGTCTAATCACATACATATCAAAGTAGTCTACTGTGCTGGTGGTGGTGGTGGTGGGATATGTATATCCAGGCCGAGTAACTTGTGTCCACATCACACTAGTGGATGGCGTCCCACATACAGTACCTTGGGATGAACCCCCAGAGTGAGGTTGTGCATTGGACCTGTCAGTGTGTGCTGACCGATGGGGCATGCTACTATGTTGTGTGAAATGTGGCAGGTATTGTTGCACAGGTGTTGGCTGAGCACTGATATCTGGCCATGTACTTGTGTATCCACCACGAGACACACACATGCAACATATGGGAGTAGTAGTATATCAGTACACATGAGTATCATGTAAAGTATGTGTGCCATATATTGCTGACATAGTATGCTGATATCCTGTTTGTGTTCTCTTCCAGGGAGATGGCGCGTCAGCGTAATCTCGCCTACTCTGCAGCGGAAGATGAGGAGATACACCAGAGCCTAGTGCGGGAGTATGACATACTGTTTTCCCGCACCAGTCAGAATCAGCAGGAGAGGGCTGCACTGTGGCAAGACCTTGTCCGTAGGGTAAATGACATCGTCCCACATAATAGGACATATGAGCAGGTACGACATCACTGCAGTGATTTAATCAGAAATGTCCGTCAGCGTGCATCGGATATCCACAGGCAACAGGTTGCCACAGGAGGTGGGGTGGCCACACATCCCCCCCTCACCAGACTGGAGGGGCTACTCCTAAGTGTTGTGGCTCCAGCCCCGGAACAGCAACAGCAATACACCTGCATCATGATGAAGGCTGGATCCACACAGCAGCATGACATGGAGCGTGCAGGTAATATGCCATATGTACACTTGACTGTTCTGTACACTGTTAGTTTATGCATGTGTAAGGTGTGTCCGTGGTATGTAGCTGTCATCATAGTATGTAATTGTGCATGTGTGATATTGGCAATATCAGCAGCTGACGTGTGAAAGGCAACTGGTGTACTACTGCACTGTATCATATGCAGTATCAGTGGCACAGTTGTGGCCACTAACATTAATCTCATCATTTCTGCAGGTCCCTCCGGGGTTACAGCAAGGCAGGCCATCCATGCTGGTGAGTGTGTTTAACAATACCTACAATAGTCCTGATAGTGCTAGTAACACTAGTGTAACTCAGTAGTGCTCTGTGTGTATACTGCGGGGTGTGCATGTGTGCAGGTGTGCCTGTGCCCATGTGTGCATGTGTGCATGTGTGCAGGTGTGCCTGTGTCCACATGTGCATGTGTGCATGTGTGCATGTGTGCCTGTGTCCACATGTGCATGTGTGCATGTGTGCCTGTGTCCACGTGTGCATGTGTGCATGTGTACATGTGATCACGTGTGCATGTGTGCATGTGTACACGTGACCACTCGTGTGTGTGTGCATGTGTCCATGTGTGCATGTGTGCATGTGTCCATGTGTGCATGTGTCCACGTGTGCATGTGTGCATGTGTCCATGTGTCCACATGTGCATGTGTGCATGTGTCCACGTATGCATGTGTCCACGTGTGCATGTCTGCATGTCTGCATGTGTGCATGTGTGCCTGCGTGCATGTGTGCATGTGTGCATGTGTGCCTGTGTGCATTTGTCCACGTGTGCATGTCTGCATGTGTGCCTGTGTCCATGTGTGCATGTGTGCCTGTGTCCATGTGTGCATGTGTGCATGTGTCCATGTGTGCATGTGTGCATGTGTGCATAAGTGCATCACTGGTAACAATGTGTGGACACTGTAAACTGTGTTTCCTGTCTTCCTCCCACAGGTTCTTGTGCTGCTCTGGTGTCCTGCAGCAGGGAACCTGAAGCTGGTGCCACAGGTACTGGTAATGATGATATCTGTGTAATGGTACAGGAAGGTGTGTCAGGGTACACCATTGGTCAGCCAATTGACAGTACACAGCTGTCAACCCCATCATTGCGCACAGTCATCCTGCCAGTACATCCTTTGTCACCATTGTCGCTAGATGATGGACAGGATACAGTGAGCATTGATCAGGGTAATGTGGTACCTGTGGCACATGCTTCCCCACACAGCAGCCATGGGCAGGGTCCTGTGATGGTACCACACAGACAGTTGCCCATGGGTTCTCGTGGGAGCATCCGTGGGCGTACTGCCTCTGGCAGACGTGCCCAAAGAGGTCTGTCAACCTCAGCTATGTTTTGGGCTGTCATGCAGGCACAGTCGCGTATGGAAAGGTACACCAGACAGGGTCTGAGGGAGCTGAGAGCATGTCGCACAGCCATGACTGACAGTATGCGTGACATCGCGGATGCTATCCGTAATTTTACCGATGTCATAGACAGACGTTGTGGGGACATATTACAGCAGTTCCACAACCAAATGTCCATGAGCCAGGGAAATGGTGGGCGTTTGCAGCATCGACGTGGCTGTATGCCAGCAACAGCAGCAGCTGGCAGTTGGCGCGGACTACAACAGGCCCGCGCACGCCCCCATAGTGCCAGCAGCAGCCCCAGCAATGCTGGGTCTGTGCTGTCATCGGAACGCCTCAGGAGACCACGTGCACGTGGCTCTGGACAGTCCCAACAGGGACCTGTGTCCAGTCAACACACTCCCACTTCTAATGACAGTACCCAGTCTGGCTTAGCACTGGATACGGTCCGTAGCACCCCTGCCAGGCACAGGTACCATGTCCGTGCCCACAGACACTGATCTGTATGAGCTGCCATGTGCAGTCTGTGGCTGTCCACAAACCCCTGTATATGGTAGCCATGAGGTGGAACTGTGTGCATGCATACACACATGTGAAATGTTAACACCTAGGGTGACCACATACATGCACACACTGCACCAACAGTGCCCCACCCTGTACTGCTGCCCCTCACCAACACACATACACACACATGTCAATTGGTGGTATCAGTGGCAGACTCAGGCATACCTAATTCACACCCTGTGCATATGATGACACTGTGCCACCTCCTGCAATCTCCAACATCATTGCGGGAACAGGTAAACATGTTGCTGATGCACAGGGTGACTACATAGATGTGTATTAGTAGTATCATGTTGGTAACAGTACAGTGTGCTGATATGACTGTGTGTATATCCCAGCATGCCTGATGCAGTAACCGTATGAATGTCCTGAATTGTCATCTGCACCCATAGTACGTACCAAAGTGTAACAGCTGCACATAATTGCATGCTGGTGGTAAGGATGTCAAAAGATAGCCGCATACATGGGTAGCACAGGGGGGAAGCTAACGCAAGTAGTGATATGCAATGGTGGACATGTACAGTAATGGTGTCAAGTTGCCCACAACGACTATGCAATGTGGATGTTTGCGCATGTTGATATGTGTGCAGTACCAATGTAATCCAAATCACAATTAACTATGACATAATATCAGTTCTACCATGGGCATCTGCGCTGTGTATTCCTGGATACATGTTGATAGTGCCTACATATTTGCATTGTTACTTACTTTTAGTGTTACCCCTTGTTTGTTGTACAATGAACTACTTCCAGCCCTGCTTACTGTAGCTTTGTTTGCATGCATGTTCGTTTGGGGTTCCCTGGAACACTGCTTACACCTGCAATGCAGAGTTACAGTGCTTCTGTGGACTCCTAGTGACATCTGCATAGCGCACGATATGTATGTCAAGTTTACACATGACAGAACGTCACTGTCCATCCTGTTCGCATGTACGTTGCCTGTGACACATTGCACATGTCTTACCTGGCATTTACCCACATGTGCAGTCATATATGCCAGTGCTATGAAACAGTAGCAGTACACCCACACATACACACCTTCAGTATGTTGTTCCCCATTGGCCCTATGTGTTGGTACCCACCATGGCAATCACACTACTAGGGTAGCATGTGCAAAGGTAACCTGTGAATCACCTCTATGGTCCAGTTGTGGTTTATGTGAGTCATGTGGCAATGTCACAGCTGCCACATGTATGCAGTTAGCCATCACCCTTGGCCAGGAACGTACAACACATGTGTGGGATGCCACCACATAGCCAATCTGGGGACTGAGCTCTCTGAACCCAATAATGCCATACCCTGTCAGGTGGCATGTCATATTACAGTGACTACAATACAAGTCAGACATAGACACGTACTGACAGCATGCTGAACACACTGGGGCATACATGTGGACTCAGAATAGCATCCTGCCTGAGCATCACACACCTCCACAGCTGGCACACAGGCATATGTTCCGTCGGAACAGAGCACATGCCACACATGGCACACACATCCCGTGTGCCACACACTCACAGCCTGTAGGGCTACACAACACACCTGCTACAGATGTGTCAGGTACCTGTCTTGGGTGCTGCACTGGGGTCCCGCTCAACAGGCTGTATCTGGTGAAGGTCACAGTGATATGCCTCAGGGGCACTATGGTCCACCACAGAACACATGCATACAGGTCAGTCAGAGGCATGGACACATATGACTCACTCATTGACCATGCCACTATGGCTGACCTAAGACATACCTCCCTGGACTACATGATAGGGAACATAGAATGGATCTCTCAGCATGTGACATGGGCCAGTATGAGCCTGATCTTGGTTGCCAACATACCCTCACCAGGTATGCTACCACTATATGTAGGAAGGGTGTTGTATGTCTACATTCTGCTCAGCCTCCAATGTCATTCATAGGGTATCCGCTGGCTGTCAACGTGTGCTTACATGCTAGGGAAGCCACAATGATGTGCAAGGGTCATCTTGCACGTGACACCCATGGCCAGATGTATATTGGCGAAGCTCCTTGATACACACATACTGCCTTATGCTGCAGGACACGGATTACATAGCCACCTCCGCAGGTATCACACAGGTTAGGACACTAACAGTGCTGCTACACAACACCAGCAGTGTACACCGCATGATGCATGCACTGGACACTGTTCTCAGCACGGTGAACTGCAATGTCTGTGCAGTACCAGAGTCCTGATTCATGGCTCACAGGTGTAAGCCTTCACTGACAGGTTATGCCTCATACCATGCCTGTCGTCCCCTACACATGTAACACACATGGACAGGGGGGTGGTATCCCAAGGCACCACAGATACACACACCTCCAGGTTGTTGGCACAGCACAAAGCATCAGGGCCTAATCATGTGCAGCTAACAGTGTGTCGGACTGCCATCTGGTTCATAGCCTGGCACACACAACCCTCCCATACACAGGAAAACCACCTATCCTCCATAACAACACTGGCAATGTGACAGTCTCAAGAACTGTCTTTATATGGCTGGACTGCATCCAGCCAAACATTGTGCATGAGCATTACTGTAGCTACAACACACTAGTTGAAGGGTTCACAGCATGTGGTCACTGAATTGCAGTGGAATGACATGTTACCACTCCCACAACAGGTGGGAACATGCAGCACCTGTACATCAACTACATGTAGACTATATGGCCCAGACCAGATGTGTATCCCCTGCTGTAGGTATTTTACCATATATACCCACACTGTATAGACACATACCACGTGTGGCCCCTGCACAGTAAGACAGTCATATTGGTATACATTGCAAATACCATTTATCCACTCGAGGCATGTGTCAGACATGGTAACTACTGCAGGTTACAGGTATTTATGTGTATGTGTCACACACATACATCATGTGTGCAATGCCATTGCTGGTTTAGGCAATGGCATGCATTGTTATGCACAAAGACCGACACAAGGTCATAATATGTGACACAACCACACGTGGCAGTTGTGGGTTACCAAAACATACCTATCTGTACTCTGACAATGGTAATAGACCCAGTAGCAGAGTGCACTATTGGCATTACTGGCCAACTAGCCCTGTTTGGCTGTGCTGATAGTGTGGTGACATTCCCTGTGTTTACTGGGGGAATATGCAGCACCTGGTGTATTGTAGTATTTGCCAAAAGGATCTGTTCTCTCACACTTGCATTTACACACACCCTACTACCCCCACACACTTGCCATTTGCAGAATTCATACCTCTACCTAACTAAGTCACGACACGTGAGAGAGACACATTAGCAAAGTGCACTATTCGGATTACTAGATGGTTCCTCTTCTCTGGCTGTACTTATAGGGTGCTGACATCATCAGTATTTTGAAAGGGTAATGTGCATCAGGTAGTGTGATCTCCTGATTGCCAAAACTAACATGTTTTTCATACAGAAATGCACACACACAAACTCCCCACATCCAAACACACGCACACACTTGCCGGTTTCAAACCCCTACCTAAACATGTTATGGCACTTGAGAGTGACACTGTAGCAGGTTGCGCTATTCTGATTACTGGCAGATGTCTCTTCTCCAGCTGTATGTATAGGGTGCTGTCATCATCACTGTTTGGAAAGGGTAATGTGCATCATGTAGTGTGATCTCCTGATTTCAAAAAAGCACATGTTCTTCATACAGAATTGCACACACACACAGAGTCCCCACATCCAAACACACACACATGCCATTTACAAGTTTCAAACTCCTACCTAACTATATTATGACACTCGGGAGGGACGCATTAGCAGAGTGTGCTATTTGAATTACTGGGAGGTTTCTCTTCTCCTGCTGTACTTATAGGGTGCTGACATCATCCGTGCTGAGATAGGGGAATGTGCATCCTGTAGAGTGCTTTCACAGATGCCAAAAGGGACATCTCCCTTACACCCACACACACACTAACCCCCTCCACACGCACTGAGCATTTGCAGGATTCAAACCCCTACCTAACTATGTTATGACACTTGAGATGGACGCATTAGCAGAGCGCGCTATTCGCATTACTGAGAGGTTTCCCTTCTCCTGCTGTACTTATAGGGTGCTGACATCATCAGTGTTGAGAAAGGGGAATGTGCATCCTGTAGTGTGTCCTCCTAGTTGCCAAAAGGGATATTTCTTTCATACAGTCGTGAACAAACACTAACCCCTTCTACACACACTGAGCATTTACAGGTTTCAAACCCCTACCTAACTATGTTATGATACTTGAGACAGACGCATTAGCAGAGCGTGCTATTCACATTATTGGGAGGTTTCCCTTCTCCTGCTTTACTTATAGGGTGCTGACATCATCAGTGTTTAGAAAGGGGAATGTGCATCCTGTAGTGTGTTCTCCTAGTTGCCAAAAGGGATATTTCGTTCATACAGTCTTGAACACACACTAACCCCCTCCACACACACTGAGCATTTACAGGATTTAAACCCCTACCTAACTATGTTATGACACTCAAGACAGATGCATTAGCAGAGCACGCTATTCGCATTACTTGGAGGTTTCCCTTCTCCTGCTATACTTATAGGGTGCTGACATTATCAGTGTTTAGAAAAGGGAATGTGCATCCTGTAGTGTGTTCTCCTAGTTGCCAAAAGGGATATTTCTTTCATACAGTCTTGAACACACACTATCCCTTCCACACACACTGAGCATTTACAGGATTCAAACCCGTACCTAACTATGTTATGACACGCGAAATGGACGCATTAGCGGAGCGCACTATTCGCATTACTGGAAGGTTTCCCTTCTCCTGCTGTACTTATAGGGTGCTGACATCATCAGTGTTTAGAAAGGGGAATGTGCATCCTGTAGTGTGTTTTCCCAGTTGCCAAAAGGGACATTTCCCTCTCACAGCCTTTCACACACACAAACCCCACTCACCCACTCACACACACACACTGAGCATTTGCAGGATTCAAGCCCCTACCTAACTATATTATGACACTTGAGAGAGACGCATTAGCAGAGCGCACTATCCGAATTACTGGGCATCTGTTCTGCACCTGCAGTATTTATAGGGTGCTGACATCTTTATTTCTACAGAGGCATGTACATGTAGTACTACCTGTCAGGTGGGGGATAGCATATATATGCATTTGCAGCCACCTACGTCAGGGTCAGATATGCACATCGCACTGGCAGGTTATGTTCTATATCATGCTTTGTGACCACAGGACCTGTAACACACAACACAACCAGTCCAGAACACCAAACCCACATCCAGGACACACACTTAGCTTCCCTGGGAACAGTGCCGGGATATGCAGGTGTTCACATACACCATTCCAGTTGTTAACATCAGGTACAGGCATATTGTGTGTGAGAACTACTCAGGCCTCTACCACTTTACCCTACAGCCACTACAATTTGTGGGTCCATGTGCTATGGCAGAACTACACACCACAGCCACATGGGGGAATACATATTGCACCTGTCCATCTGCAACGTGGGTACTCACTGTTCCACACCAGAGGTAGACCACCATTGTTGATATCTGACCATACCCACCTTTCCCTGGTCATCCATATCCCATCTCCACCCCCAGGCAAGGTTGTCACTGCACACAAACTGTATTTAGCACAGACTCTACACTTGTGAAGACTGGGGTGGACAACTTCAGAGGACCCATGCTGGGGGACTATACTGGCCACTCAGCATAATCCTTGACAATTGCATTCTATGAGCATGTGTACGGTTTGCATTGATCATGCTATCCCACATATACCCATGACTGCTCCACAACAAGACACCTGTCAGGTGTACACTAGCCATATATGAGCCGTACAACAGACAGAGTGAGCTAATGCATTGCAGAGCTGTAGCCCACAGAGGGAGGACATCTGTGAACAGTTCCGGCATGGCACTTCATTCACACATAATCATTACAACACAGTGTTGACAGTGAAATTGTCCAGAGAATGCAGATAGGGCTCCCTCAGTCTGTTATTGATGGACACTTACTGTCAGAGATCCTCAGCAACCCTCTTCCAGCACACACCGACAACATGGCTGTGGCTTAGCACATTCAATCCCTGGGACCTCCACGGTGCCCCTGCTTGACAGAGGCACAGCTCACTAGCCTCACATGTTGCCTTCTGTGACCTACTTTACAGTGGCACAGTAGCCTACTGTACTGGGGATGCAGATGCCAAGCACACTCTGGCTGAGCTGTCATTCCCTAGGGCAACAAGCCTAGTATTGACCTCTACACCCATATGTTCAATTGTCAGATGCACAATATTTGTTGTGCTGTTCTACTGTTTGCAGGTCTTTATTGCCATAGCATTCCCTGTTCCTATGACCAACTTGTGTATCTGTGGAAGATGTTTGCATATGACGGCGATCCACTATATCACTTATGTCTCTGTAGTCATTTACTGTGTGCACTGGGCAGATTGCTGTGTTGTGGTTGGTTCCTGGAATGACATGTACAAATACCAGATATGTGTGGCCAACTGCTAAATGGGGATATGGCCTAAGTGTGTGAGCATGCCCAGTTCAGCCTTTCCATGGCATGTTGTCTGACATATGCCTCATTTCTCAAAGTGTGCGAGCATGCCCAGTGTGAGCTTTCCATATGTTGCACTCTGAAGTCCACCACATATTTGGGTGTGTGTGAACTTCTACAATATCTCACGTTTATGGTTGTGTCTTGGGTGTCATATTGTGTACTAACTGGCCAACTGCTTCATGTCTGCCACAACAGGGATTATACTGTGCCTGCAGGGATTGCATGGGATACTTTGCAGACAGTTCTCAACATACTTTCATAATGACCTAACACTGTAGTACCGCATAGTGTACTGGTTCAGTACTTTCACTGTGGTGGACAGTATCCTGGGCTTTAGTCCTATGACTGCTTGACATCTTCATAGTGAACACAACAGACTGTGTAGGGGCCAGTTGTGCACGTATGACCATGTTGCATTATGTTCAGATATGGACTACCTACACCAGGCTCGTTCAACATTGGTGGTGTATTCCACAACATGGGTGGACATTGGCAAACACTAGCGATGTTCCCTAGGCCATTTCTGATGCTAGTCACACGGTGTGTTTGTCCTTGGACACACATTGTAACTGGAGTTTGCCATGACATATGTCATGGTTAGTATACTGTGCCTCCATCTACCTCTGACATAACAGTGATACCCAGGGTTAGCCTACCATCTCCCATCCACTCATCAGGATTCTTCTTGAGGGGTGTCGATAAGTGACTCTCTGGCTGACCTGTACCAGGAGTTTACTGAAGAGTGGGGGTGCCTTCTGTGTTATGGATCATTCTGTACAGCTTGTCCTATGTATGTCAGTGCTGGGGTTCAGGTCTCTCATGTGCATAGCTCACTGCCATTCAGATTGTACAAGGTGCAGCATGTTCATTGATTCCAGGTTGGACATGGCTTCATACATCAGGCACAGCTTGCCTGTAGCTGGGCAGTATGGCAGTGTGTGGGGCTGCTGTTTGTTTACTCAGGCAACACATGGCATCTGTTCATGCTCTTTGCTACTCCTGGTGGGGTACTGTTGTGGACTTTACAGTTGATGGAGGTGTCTGCTGAGGTATATCCCACAGGGGCTATTGTAGTCAATTGTGATGCTGATGGAGGATGACTGCAGAGCCACAGTGACATCCCCTTATATACATCTGCCAACCTTCATGTTTGGGTGGGTATATAGTATATGTTTCTGCGAACACTACAGCCACATGTTTGTCCACTCCAGGATATCTATCACCTTTTGTACCCAGGTCTCTCATTACATGTTAGGTACGTCATGGGTTAACACCTGTGTGGTAATTTGTGGGCACTTATTGTATATCCACGGTGGTTGTCTATACACAGTTCTGCAATTAGCTTGCTGACATGGCTATGGCTCCAGTTGTCTGTTTGTAGGTGGCCCTTTTGTGGGTTGCTTGTGTCAGCTGGGGTTCGGATATGGTGGGCTGTTTGTACTCCTCTGCATACATGTTCAGTCACAGTCCTTCCATGTTGGCCTATACCTATGGGACATATATACAGAATGGGGGGGCAGGACCAGGCCTTGTGGGATGCCACTCATATCTGCTTTGTATTCTGACATGGATGCGGCATGTCTGGCCATGTCAGTTCTGTCCTTGGTCTGGTTTGCAACCCCTCTACTGACATAGGGGTATATATTTAAGCTGGTGAACATATCCATACTGAACTCGTACGGTATTGTCTAGAAGCATGTGCACGGTCCAGCTACGCTGTGTGGACCACATTGCCCTCATCAATGACTTAATGACTGCTTCAAATGGGTCAAACATGTTTAGGGGCAGGATCTGCAGTTACGACAGCCACACTGTGTAGGGTGCAGTATCAGTAGGTCCACAATAGCCTTCTGTTTGCGGTACATACTGATCCTTTCCATAGCTGTGCAGACCAAGCTTGTCAGGATCCTGGGGTGGTAGTTTGCACTATCCATTCAGGCAACACCTTTATTGTGAAAGACCACTGTTGTTTTACACTGCTCTTTGGGTACATATCCTGTGGTAAGGCTGACATTGGGCAGTAGTGTGGTTTGGCATTCCATTATTCTTGGAGTCCATGTTGGCCTCAGCCCAGGACACCATCACATACATTTGCTGCTGTGTGTTTTGCTTTGCAGATGATGGCTGTTACCTCAGCATCTGCAATGTCAGGGAACCAGCAGTCTGCTGGGATAGATATTTTGCACTCTGGGGGGGGGTGTTTGCACTGCACCTGTCAGGTTGTATGTTAGCAATATGTGTGTGTGTTTGGTATGTTGTTTGTAATATCTGTGTGATTTGGAGCATATCTGTGGATGTCCAACATGGTTCCTACCATCAGTTAGGTAAGCCTTGTGATTATCCTTAGTGTCCTGTACATTTTGTATCTTCATAGGTTCATGGGTTCATACTAGGCTATCCACCCTAGGGCATTAGTAAGCCTAGCCAGAGTGTGTGTGTCTTTCGCCACCGCTTGCTATGTTTCTATTATGGCCATTTATGAATTTCTTTACTGTGTCTCTGTCTGGTCATGACACAGTGAAGACCCCTAGTATACATGTACGATCATCCATCCACTTGGCAATATTCCTGTTGAGGGGTGTCAGTGAGGGGCTCTGCCTGACATGGATTGGGATCCTGTTTCTGGGTGTGGGGAGCCTCTGGGTTATGCATCTGTCCCTCCAGCACATCTTATTTCATTATGTGTTGAGGCTGACATCTGTCACTCTCACAGCTCCAATGGCTTTGATTTCCTGAGGTGGAGCATGTCCATTACCCCTGTGTTGGACATGGCCTTGTACAACGGACATACAATGCCTCTGTGTAGGCAGTCTGTGACTGCATTCAGCTGGGGTGTCTACAGCCAGGCAGCATATGACATATATTTCACACACTTTATCCTCTTGGTGGGGTAACTATGAGGTCTTCCGAACCGCTGCAGGTGTCACGTACGGTACATCCCATATGAGTCATTATACTAGATTATGGGTCTGATAAGGGAACAGTACAGTGGCACAGTGACCTCTGTTGATGTAGATGTGAATCCTTTCATGATACGGTGTCCAATATCAACAATCTTCCTAGCCACATTGGCATTGTGAGTGTCACATGACAGATTACTGTCGACTTGTGTCCCTAGGTCCCTGATTACTCCTTGCATACATAATGGTTTGCCACCTATGTGGTAATTTGTGTGTACCTTGTCTGGTATTTGGTGGGACATTCATAATGTCCAGTGTCTGCAGGATGTCTGGGTGGAGTTCTTGTGTGTGAGAGTGTGGTCTGTCGCATGCTACAGACTGTACAGCAGTTTTGACTACACTTACGTGCACATGGGTGGTCTCCACTGCTTTGTGCATTGTCAGTTACCTGGCCATATGGGTGTCTGTGCTGCATATGGATACTCCCCCTCCTTTGATGTTTTGGTGCAGGTGTTGGGGCCATAACACATGATATGTGGTATAACCTAGTAGTGCTGGTGTGCTATCACTAGGCTTGCAGCAGGCGTCTGTCACTGCACAGACATCGATGTCCTCCATAATGGGAAATGCCTCAGGGGCATGCATATTGCAGTTTACACATCTGACATTGGTCAGCATTACCCTTATGTTTCCTACCACTTATGTTTTCTAGGGTGGTGGGTAGTCTTTTTGGCCTTGCCTACACACGGCTCTATGGAGGTGGCAAAGGCCTTATCCAGTATCCAGACGCACAGGGGTAACAGGTGCAAGCCATCACTGGAACAGCAGCATGGCTTGTCATGCTTGACATCTCAAGCAGACAGACATTAGACCCTCTTGGACTGACAGCTGTAACTGTGCCAGCTGTTAAACATGATCATTCTGTGTTTGTACTGTGGCATCATTCTTGGTGAGGGTTGGATGCTGCACACAGCCAGTATAATACCGGCCTGGGGTACATACTCAGAGGGATCATCCATGTCTCTTTTCATGTAGACCAGGGAGGTACATCTCATGTCATTCACACCAGCATGGACATTGAGTGCATTATATTTCTGCTTGCTTTGGGGTGACCTGCATACTTGTGTTATGTGGCATTTTGTGGCAGCCTACAGGCAGCTTACTCTACCGTTTCCCTTGTTCAGTCTGGTGAGTGGGACAGCAGTGTGTCTGCCTATACAGACACCTATTACAACTGTATCAGGCATGTTGTTTCTCCTTCTGGCCTGTGACTGTTTGGCACACCAGCTTTGTGTACTATTTGTTGCATGTGCTATGTTTGGAGGTTGTGGTTGCTTGTGATCTGCTTCGGAGGCTTCTGTTGGTGTGGTGTGTTTGTAATTAGGGCCTCCAGGAATATTTTTATGTGTTTATGTGTTTGGTTTACAGTTGTGGTAGGTCTATGTGGGACTGGGTTTGTGGTGTATGTGGTTACCTTCTCCTTCTGACTAGTTTTGACAGTACTGAGTTGGTGGGGCTCAACCTCTGGTTTGGATACATGGTTGCATCTATCACATATATTTGTATTTATTGGGGGGTGTTGTGGTTGTCTGTGTACTTGGGACAGGTGTCACATTGCCTCTGGATTCACAGATTCTACTTGTTGTGGCTGGACTTAGTGGATTGTATGTGTGGACATATGTTATTGCCATACTACTGGTCAGTGATTACTTCCCTTTTTATGTTTGCTCTATCATGTGGTAGCTTCCTCATTCTCTTGCATGGTTTGGTAATGGCTGGAGTCCAGCATGCCAGATGCCTGCGTGTATGGCATTGTGTGTTGTTGTTATTTGTGATTGCATACTCCAAGCATTCCTGGCTGTGTTCATGGAATGCCCATATAACATGTTCTGTGGTGTGTCCCATATTCTGCACTTGCACAGGGCCTTTTGTGGATTCAACATCAGTTTGGAGGGCTGCAACCTATGCTTTACACATGTTTTTCACTGTGGTATTCTGGCCATGTACTGGGGTCGGGATGTGTATATCCAGTGTGATTATTCTATGGTCTGGTCTTACCAGTGAGGGATACACTTCTCATCTTGCCATCCAGTACACATGTTGCTGATTATCACATCCAGTATGCTTACCCTTCTTGTGGGAGTGGTACGTTGTTCCTGGGCATTTTGGTTTATGGATTCTGGGAACTTTTCTCCTACTGTCTTGGTGCTAGTATAATGCTCCCAGTGTGTGTCTGGGTATTTTCAGTCAAGCAATAAAATGTGGTTTGGGGGGCTTGATATATTCATGTATTCCAACATAGGCCAGGTGCAGTTCTTGGTATTAGGACAGTAGTCTGCAGCAGACTATATACTGGGAGGTGGTTTTAGCCATTGGTATTTGACCATGGCTAATCCATGCTGCTTCTTGTTGTGGTACCAACATGGGGGTGTGGTTATCCTTGACATTTATTGCTAGTCACCCTCCTTTTGTAGCTTGTTCCATGTTTTGTGGCTGTACAGCACAGTATGAGGTGTGACCTGGTAGTGTTAGGGTGTTGATGTGAGCCTTGACCCAGTTCTCTATTACAGGACTGGTATCTACATTCTCCATACTGTGTGTGTTTACACTGCACACACCTTGCTGTTTAGACTTCTGGCATTGGGTAGCATTACATCTAGGTTCCTATCCCTTGTGGTACCTATGAAGGTGGGTTTGTGTTTTGTGACTTACCTATTCAGGGCATGCTGTGGGTACTGACAGCCTTTGCCAGTATCCATGGGGCATGGAATGATAGGTGCACGCCACCCCTAGCAGGTGGTGCATCATGTCATGCTCCGCATGTCTTCCCAGCCTGAAACACATTGGCTCCCCTTTGACTAACTGCATTACTTCAGCCAGTTATTGCACTTGATCATCCCATCGTCAT
Source organism: Protopterus annectens (assembly GCF_019279795.1). Classification (NCBI taxonomy): domain Eukaryota; kingdom Metazoa; phylum Chordata; order Ceratodontiformes; family Protopteridae; genus Protopterus; species Protopterus annectens. Next base: position 517,525,258 of record NC_056739.1, on the reverse strand, counting down.
TTTGTGGCTTCATGCTTGGTGAGGGTGGATGTTAGTCAGGGTGCTCAGGTGTGCATATAGTACATGGTGTTACATTACTTAACACATGGCATTCATGCCTCAGGTGGTGCTGCAGGGCTGCCTCTGTCAGATGCAATTATTACACTTCCCTGTACATGTTTGTGAGCAGGTCATGTCATTTTAGGCATCCATGTTATTATTTGAGTGAGTCAGAGGGGGTATCATTCCCAGGGTTCCTACTGAGCTAGTGTATGTGCTATGCGTTGCCTCTTTGCCAAGGCCAGGGCATACTGGGCATGCCTCCTTCTGCCTACTGGGGCAGGCTCAGGTTGTTCCTCCTCCGAGTTATGCTCTGCCTGTGATGGCCTTGGCAATGGTGGGGGGCTGTTTGGCCCAGCCCTATGCTGGTCCTGCTGCAGCTGTTTTCGCAAGATCATATTATGTAGCATAGCACATACCATGACAATTTGGGTACATGTAGTTGGTGTGTACTGCAAGACTCCACCAGATGTGTCCAGACACCGGAACTGTGACTTGAGTAGCCCAAACACACGCTCTATTACATTACGTGTTTGTACATGTGCCTCATTATGGTGTTCCTGTTCAGGTGTGTGTGCGTTTCTGATGGGTGTCATCAGCCATGGCTCCAGTGCATAACCTGCATCCCCAACTAGGTGTCCGTGTGAGATGTCCCCATTGGCAAATGTCTGGTACAGCTGCGTCAAATGCCAGATGTGGGAATCGTGGTAACTCCCAGGGCAGCCAGCACACACATTCATTATTATGCCCTGGGCATCACACACGACCTGGCAGTTGATGGAGGGGAAGCCCTTGTGGTTAATGTAGGCTCTACCCCACTCACCGGCTGGTGCTTTGATGCGTATGTGCGTGCAGTCTATTGCACCCACTACCTCAGGGTATTCCGCTATTTGCTGGAAGAGACGCATATTGCTGGCCAATACCTCACGGGCATTGGGGAAATATACATGATCACCGACATGTGCTGACATGGCATCCAGGAACTGGTGCAGTACCCTGGAGGCTGATGCCTGTGATATCCCCATCATATCGCCAGTTGGTCTCTGGAAGGTACCTGTTGCTAGTATTCTTAGGCCAACACATACCTTGGTTTCCACTGGGATGGGTTCCCCTCTGTTGGTTCTGTGTGTGAGGCGTGGCCTGCACAGCTCAACAATTTGCTGCAGGAGCTCTCTGTCCACTCTATAGCGCTCTACTATCTCCAGCTCATGTAACCCGTGGTAGGTGACCCTGGGCCTGTACACTCTTCTCTGTATCCTCAGTGTGGGTTGTCTGGCACCATCTGCATTGTCACCACCCTCAGCAAGTCGCCTATGTCTCATTATGACAGCTATGGCAGCCCCTAACATTTCTGCTCTGAGTGAAGCTTTTTCAGTTTTCACTTCTATTAGCTTACTCCTGTCTTGCAGTGTCTCTTCAGAGAAACATCCTGCACTACTGTTTGCAGAGTATTAAGTGCTGGGCTGGGCTACTATTCTGCCTGTGTAATTGCCTGCTTCTAATTGTTTTCACCTGCTAGCTTCAGCAGTTATCCCTGCTAGCTTCCTATTAATTCTGTTGCTTCCTTTTTCCTTTCTGTTTCCTCAGGGGGAAGCAATGTGCATACTAGCAGAAACATGCTCACAGTTGCTTACACACGTGCACACATGCTTACACGGTTCAGAATCTACTTATTCGGGTTAAAACGCGCGCACACCCGCACAAACACTGTTACACGTCTGCCAACAGCCTCCAACATGCTCAGCCTGCCCTACACGCGCACACACCAGCGCAAACAGTGTTAAACATCTCCCAACATGCTCCCACATGCTCAGTCTGCCTTACACGCGTGCACACTGCCCTACTCGCGCTTCATGGCGTGCACACGTGCGCATGCACACCCAGCAAGAAACTTTGGTGTAAGTAACAGTGTACACCTTCCATTTCTTGACTTTCCCTGACTTATCTAGTGGCACACCTCTTTCCATGATCTGTGTCTGTCATCTGTCATGTTACACTGACCTCCAATGAACTGCATTTCTTTCTACCATTCCCCCCTGTGATGTCACCTATCTCCTACTCTATTCCTCCCCTTATGTATCTCTTACACTACTCAGACTGTGCTCATTTGCTATGTGACTGTGAGATTCAGTATCCTAACCCTCATTTACATGAGATTGCCTACTAATGCTTAGTTACATGTCTTAGACTCAGCTTCCCCCTTAGCAACCACTACACGGTGGCCATGTTGTTTTTGGTCTGCTGGTCCCTGCATTGTCATTCCATGTATTGCATGAAACCCACATTTGTGGGTTTATAACCTTCTTTTTTATGGTTTTATACAGCGCAGCCCGTTTGCGCGGGGCTGCGCTGGGTTTAAACATCGGCGATCACCGAAAAAAAATATATATTTTTAATATTTTTGCATCGGGTTAACTTGCCAATGGCCACATATTTGGCCATTGGCATGCTGCCTCAGACATATGCACCCTTTATTTGGAGCTGACATGGCTCCATTGTGGAATTTGCAGAAACGTACTCAGTTGTCAACTGAGTACATTTCTGCAGCTAAAACGTCTCTTACACGGACTGGTTTCTGCTTCGTGGATTGCTAATATACCTCATTTGCATACCTTTTGGCTGCAAGTGAGGTATTTAGCATGTCCACGCCCAGTCCATGTAAGAGACGTTTTAGCTGGTCTCTTACACAGAGTTTAGGGCTGTTCCTGGATCACGAGGCTTGCATGGAGTGTTACACGTCTCTTACACTCTGTGCAAGCCTTCGTGAATCCCGCCCATAGTGTTGAATGTATTGGTTTTAAAAAAATGTTGTTTTCTATCCTGGAACACTGTGAACCTGATAACAGGGGAGGTGATTACAGGAATTTTTTGGCTCAAAGAGAAACTAGATGGCAAATCAAATTACAGGCAGATCATTTTCCTGGTTAAATGAAGCCATCAATATTAAATGTTTCTTAAAAGACATGAATCATATGTTTTATAATGTTTGTTATTGTAATGTATTCAATTATGCCCATTTTATAGTGCATAATGAATGAAGAGTTTGTTTTTTGTAAAGGGCTCTTTAATTATGATTTTACACTATGTAATTGATTAATTGATTTTAACTGTATGCAGTATTCAAATGAATGTTCAATGTAACATTTTTTTTGGTTCTGAAGAAGTTTTTTACGAAAGCGTTGAATAAAGCGGAAGTTACGCTAGTCTGTGGTTTCGTATTTTCCAGCCTTGAGCAGTATGAGCATACTGCCGCATAGACAACACCCATTGTGTTGCAATTGTATTTACCTGTAACATTTATCTCTGTACCCATAATTGACAAGTGGTCCACTTCTAATATATAAGCACAATATGTGCATGTTACATTTTCGCATGGTTCCTTGAGTTTTCTCTACTACATTGGAAGATGCATTACAGCAATCTTGTAAATTGCGGTCCCTCTTATAAGTAATTGAGGGTTGAGCACCTAGAACTTTAACTAGTTCGGTGTCTCCCATGATGGATGTCCAATTTTTCCTCATAAAATTTATAATGTCTACAGAGTCCTTAGTGTATGTTGTTATAAAACCTATATTGCCATACCTATTTGTGTTGGGCTGTGTGTTTAATCGTTCCATATTCAGGGATATTTCCCCTTCTTGTGGATATGAAACAATTGTACTAGTGTTTGCCAATAAGGGCTGATAAAGCCCTGTGTTTCTCTTATGTACTACTTCAAAGAGAATTCTATCCACAAATTGTTTGGGATAATCCCTGTTTAAAAACATATCACCAATGTATTGACATTCTTCTATAAAGTCATCTGCATCCGTTACCATTCGTGCTGCACGGACCATTTGTCCCTTGATGACTGCTTTCTTGACATGTTTTGGATGATTACTAGTGAAATGCAAAAACTTATTGGAATAGGTTTTCTTCCTATATATGTTGGCCTTTAAATAACCTTGTGCTGAATTTTTTGTCAACAAAACATCCAAATATGAAATACTGTTTCTTCCAACTTCATAGGTAAACTTTAAAAAATCAGTTGAATTATTAATGCATTGCATAAACTCATCTATGATTTCTATGGGACCATTCCAAATAAAAAAGAGATCATCCAAAAAATGGCAATACATGTTTACATATTCCATAAAATGTAACTGAAACAAATAATTATGTTCCCACATGGCCATAACTACATTGGCATACAATGTGCCTACTGGGGAGCCCATTGCTACCCCTTTTATTTGCTAAAAATTGTGACCATCATGGTATAGATAATTATTAGATAAAACCAATTGCAGCAAATGTGATAAAGTGTTGATGTCATCCTGAGGGATGACCATTATTTCTGTGAAAAAATTGGTGAACCATTCCAGCCCTACATCCTGAGGTATACATGTAAAAAGGTCTTTTACATCCACAGTGATAAATATAATGTTTTCAACGTTTGATATGTGTGTCATATTGACCTTTGTAAGAAAATCCCAGGAATCACGACATATGTGTTGTAAATCAAACACTTTTTCTTTCAATTGCATATCTACATATTTAGCCATAAAATATGTTTATGAGCCCCCAGCATCCACAATTGGACGTAAAGGTGGATTCTGTAAGTCCTTGTGAATTTTGGGTGCTCCAAAAATTATTGGTATTCTAGGATTTTGTAAATGCTTATACGCATGGGCCAATTTTGTTATTTGCACCTGCATCAGCACATCTTCTAAATAATAGTCAATTCTAGCATTGGAAATTTTAATTTCATTTAAAGAGGCTTCTATGTATGCATCTTCATACAGTATTTGTAGTATAAGCTGGTTGTAATTCATTACATTCATTATCACCAGTCCACCTCCCTTATCTGGTTGCATAATACGTAAGTCACCTCTTGCCTTCAACTCATTTAACATTTCCTGTTGCTGTTTAGTAATATTACTTATAGGATATTTGGTTTTCTGTTGTTGAAGTTGAATCCTAAAATCAAGTTCACACAATTCTTAAATTTTATCTTAGAATGTAGGGGAGGATTAAAACTGCTAGGAATATGCATTGGAGTGTTTTGTACAGTTGAAACATGTTGGAATATAACAGCTAGGTTCATCTTCCTAGTAAACAGCTTCATTTCTGTTATTAAATCCGTGACTCTTGCTCGCCTCTTAGGTATGAATGTAAAACCTTTGCTGAAAATATTGGCATGTTGAGTATTTAAAACTACCTGACTATAATTGTAAATGTTATAGTCCCCTGTAGAATTAATAATAAATTGGTAGGTATTATGTGGAATTTGTTCACCTACCAGTTCTAATTGTGGTTGTTCCGTGAGCGTGAGCCTGTTCTCTGCCTCCTCCATGTGTACACTGAATTGCCCCTCGCCTGATAGCTGTCTTTGTTCCACAGCCATTCTGATCTGCGTAGGGTACCCTCCTCCAAAAGGATTTTTTGTTGGTTATTTATATCCACTTCATTAGGATTTTGCCTGCCATTATTATTTGAAGGGGAAGCTGCTTCTTCCCTTTGCTTGCTATAACGCTGCCCACGTGGTGGTTTAGGGTAGGCTAAGGATGACATCAACACTTTATCACATTTGTTGCAATTGGTTTTATCTAATAATTATCTATACCATGATGGTCACTATTTTAAGCAAATAAAAGGGGTAGCAATGGGCTCACCAGCAGGCACATTGTATGCCAATGTAGTTATGGCCATGTGGGAACATAATTATTTGTTTCAGTTACATTTTATGGAATATGTAAACATGTATTGCCATTTCTTGGATGATCTCTTTTTTATTTGGAATGGTCCCATAGAAATCATAGATGAGTTTATGCAATCCATTAATAATTCAACTGATTTTTTAAAGTTTACCTATGAAGTTGGAAGAAACAGTATTTCATATTTGGATGTTTTGTTGACAAAAAATTCAGCACAAGGTTATTTAAAGGCCAACATATATAGGAAGAAAACCTATTCCAATAAGTTTTTGCATTTCACTAGTAATCATCCAAAATATGTCAAGAAAGCAGTCATCAAGGGACAAATGGTCCGTGCAACACGAATGGTAACGGATGCAGATGATTTTATAGAAGAATGTCGGTACATTGGTGATATGTTTTTAAACAGGGATTATCCCAAACAATTTGTGGATAGTATTCTCTTTGAAGTAGTACATAAGAGTAACACAGGGTTTTATCAGCCCTTATTGGCAAACACTAGTACAATTGTTTCATATCCACAAGAAGGGGAAATATCCCTGAATATGGAACGATTAAACACACAGCCCAACACAAATAGGTATGGCAATATAGGTTTTATAACAACATGCACTAAGGACTCTGTAGACATTATAAATTTTATGAGGAAAAACTGGACATCCATCATGGGAGACACTGAACTAGTTAAAGTTCTAGGTGCACAACCCTCAATTACTTATAAGAGGGACCATAATTTAAAAGACTGGTGTAATGCAACAGTTCAGAGTAATGGTGAATGTGGAAGAGAGGTGAAGAAGAGAGTACAGGCAGGGTGGAATGGTTGGAGAAGAGTGTCAGGAGTGATTTGTCTCAGACGGATATCAGTAAGAGTGAAAGGGAAGGACTACAAGACAGTAGTGAGACCAGCTATGTTATATGGGTTGGAGACAGTGGCATTGACAAAAAGGCAGGAGTCAGAGCTGGATGTGGCAGAGTTAAAGATGTTAAGATTTGCACTCGGTGTGACTAGGATGGATAGGATTAGGAATCAGTATATTAGAGGGTCAGCTCATGTTGGACAGTTTGGAGACAAACCAAGACAGATGAGATGTGTTGGTTTGGACATGTGCTGAGGAGGGATGATGGGTATATTGGGAAAAAGATGCTAAGGTTAGAGCTGCCAGGTAAGAGGAAAAGAGGAAGGCCTAAGATAAGGTTTATGGATGTGGTGAGAGAGGACATGCAGGCGGTTGGTGTGAAAGAGCAAGATGCAAAGGATAGGAAGAAATGGAAAAAGCCGAAAGATGATGATGGTGTAATGCATGTTCCAATGTAGTAGATAAAACTCAAGGAACCATGCGAAAATGTAACATGTGCACATATTGTGCTTATATATTAGAAGTGGACAACTTGTCAATTATGGGTACAGAGATTAATGTTACAGGTAAATACAATTGCAACACAATGGGTGTTGTCTATGCGGCAGTATGCTCATACTGTTCAGCCTTTTATATAGGCAAAACAGAACAAAAACTAAAACAGCATATTTATGAGCATTTTTATGAAATTAATAAACAATCACATACCAATGCATTATATAGACATCTGGCACAAAATCCTACACATAAATTTAAGTTTATAGTATTGGAACAAGTACGACCATCTCCAAGAAAAGGTCCTTGGAAAGTGATTCTAGAATCCAAAGAATATTGGGGGCAGGTTCTTTTAAATGCCACACAATTTCCGGGTCTAAATGACTCAATTTCTATTGCAAGTATTTTAAAACTTAAGGTCTATAATAGCTAGATATATTATGCAATGGAAATTATGTATTGTATTTGTTTTATATTAATATTGTTTTAACATGGTTTTATATAGGTATTTTATATATATTTATTATGACACATATTTAAATGTATTTAAACACGTACATTTACAATTTCATAATTTCATAATTAGAATTTTTTTTAATTTAATGAAACTGTTATCCATTGAATAATTGGATAATTGTAATTAGTGAACATAGATTACTATATAAGAAGTTTCTTTTAATGTAATGGTTGTCTGAAGAAGGCTGGTGTCACAGCCGAAAGCGCTTACCTATTTATTCAATAAACTTGGATTCCTTATTTCACTTGGATGCTATTTCATCTGCATTGGTATACCATTGGATTGCTATTGTGCTGCCATTTCTTATTCAATCCGTAGTACATGTTTGGCAGGTTAAATGGTTTTACATCCAGACCTAATCCAGGTAACCAAGGCTGGGCATCTGGACAGCAGCAAGCCAGTAGCTTATTGATGCTGGGTAGCTGCTGGGCTTTATTCTGGGTACACACTGGCAAAGAGAGGCACATAGACCCCTTCCATTATTAGCATGGGTCACTGGTCTAAGTTGGAGTTGGCCAGGTCCTGTTAGTCCATGTGACCAAATCACCTAGAGCCATTTTTTACATGAAAGACTGGCTGGCTCTGACATAGCTAATGCCAGCATACGTCTTAGCCATTAGGTAGTCTACTCCCAGATCTATTGCAGCATTAAATCACAAAGTCGACAAAAAGGGCAAAGTTACTTATTCAACATTGCTAAGATAAATAGCATCACTTACAAAAAAGCATAAGAATGCTAAGCCATGCAAAAAAAAAAGAAAGAAAGAAAAACTTCTGAGGGGGTCATATTATGTCACATTGCAAAAATGATGATTGTGTCATATTTGTGTGATTAAAATATTGTTTATTGATGTGTGTATGCAGTCATTGATTTTTATTAATCATAAATGAGGTACATAAGCCCTGTTTACATGTACTCCAGTTTCTGGCAATGCAGGATTGCTTACTATTGTAAATTTATCTAGGTAACATTTAGGAAGAGCACAGAATATGTACATGGAGATGTTTCAGCACAACCAAAGCATGATTGTAGCATTCACTTCTCTGATATTAGGGACAAACATGAACAACTAATGGTTCCATTCCAAAAGTCGTTCTGTTCAGTTTTCTGTCATCTCAGTGGAGCTTGCATTTAGCCATTTACCAGGTAGTGGCAAGGCTGTAAAACTTACTGAGTCAGATATAGCCTTGTTATTTTCAGTGGGTTGGTTAACTGGTAAGGCATTGTATTGCAAAATATAAAAATGTGTTTCATACAAATACAAACGGAGTGTAATGGATGGAGTTAGCAATGTCTGCTGCCTCTTTTTTTGCAATGATAAAAAAGTACAGATTTTAGCAATGTAAAATGAAGCAAACTGCAAAATGCTACCTGCAAATTCTGATGCAATGTAAAATAATGCACCTAGTTAACTGCAGAAAAGTGAAAATTACATTATAGTGTAAAATGTTTTCTGATATACAAGTAACTTGCACTATGCTAAGAATGCAGCATTTGTGGTTGCTTAATCTCTCTGCTGGCCTTTCTTTGCTGGAAAGCAAAGGTTAAATGTTAAAATACGAACACTGGTGCCTTAAAGCTTAAAGTCCATTGGTGACTGCATTTATACAGGCTTGTTGGAACTGGGTGTTTAAAGTCCAACTAGTAAATCATCTGTTTGAATTTGGTAGGAAGTAGACAATCACAAGTGTGGTCTGATCTTCACACATGTACACATGCGGTGTTATCTGAGACTGTTTACATTCCATAATTGGGACAATAAAATATTGCTGGGTTAGTGAGTGCATTTTTCAAGACAAGTAAAAAGGACTTGTGTAACAACAGAAACATTAAGTATATCTCAGCCTCACTATGAGTTCCACTTCAAGGCAAACTCAAAAATCATAAGTACAAGGTTTTCAATTTCTTCATTTGCAATTACAGAGAAGTGCAAGTTAATAAAATTAAACAATTAACTTTGAAATGAGTCCTACAGTTTGTCTAAAACATTACAGTGCCCATCCTAAAACAGTGAACGGAATGATACCAACCAGTCAAAGGTTAATTTGCATGAATTTGTAACTGGCATGGTTATGGATAGAAAAGCAACTTACAGTTAAATGAGATGACCTCAAAAACCCCAATAAAAGTCTTGTTAATTTACTATTAAAATATTAGTGTGTTAAGAGAGGCGCTGTACTGATATTTTAATTGTAAATTATCAGCACTTTTTTATTGGAGAGTTTCAGGCCAACTCATCTAACCATGTCCACAGCAATTACAAATTCATGCAAATTAACATTTGACTGGTAGCATTCTGTTCAGATCATGTTAAACTGTATTCAAAAAGTGTAGCAGAAAACCCAATGTGGTCAAAAGCATATATATGCAGGTAATGTGGCAATAATACCGAGACCCCCTTGAGATATCTGTAGTTGCACAGTCGTACCAACCTTATTTTTTGCGCTTTGCATTTATAGTGTCCACCTACATATCCTTTGCTTTCCTCTGCTCTAATCAGTGTACCCATTCTGCTGTCTTCTATCTTGGGGAATGCAGCAGTAAAGATCCCTTCTGAGATGTAAACAGCAAAGTTCAGTTGCCAAAAAAAAAACTATAACTTTTTTAAACCACTCCTCCCTGTTGCATACCTTTCAAGTGTTCCTAATTTTGCAGAATATTCCCAATTTTGCCCTGACCCTTGTAAAATTTGTGATTTTCTTGTAAAACACTGAAGATTACAGTCAGTTAATAACAATTATACCTCTTATTTTTCAGGAAGTGCATGCTAATGTAAAACCTCTTGTTATGTTAACATTATATAAATTAGAGTAATATTTAAAAACTGTTCCTGATTTAGGGCCTTTGTCCACCCATCATGTTTGTGTTGCCTCTGAAGTCTTGAGCAAAAATATTGTGATGTATGCATCCATGTTGTGTTACCTTTTGTGCACAGAAAATATTTGGAATCATCCTCAGCACATTAGTTGTATCTGTCTTAGCTTTTTCTCAAAAGTTACCACAGGGAAAAGAAAATTTCTACTGTGGGTCTGGTCCTGTTAACAGTAACCAAAGAATTTCCCATACTTACTACACTTCACTGCATCCCTATGATCTGCATGCATAGCTCTTATATTTGCAGCTTTCATTGGCCAAACATCTCACTTTTCCTGCTGTCATACTATACACAACTCCTTCTGAGGTTATATGGGGAATTAGTGGCTACATGTATCCCCACCAGCATCCAGATATCAGCCAAAGGTGCAGAGCTGCAATGTTTTACTTGATCCTTTTTTTTTCTCCCCTGCAGTACCCTATCCGTCTGTATCACCATCCAGAGTGGTCACTTTTTGCCCTTAGCATTTGTGACATCAGAGTCCAGGCTAAATGCATGTGTGTCTATGCATGTACACAGAAAAAAAATTACATGAAGCAAGTTAAACTAAACTACTCAGTCATAATAAACATCAACCTCAAATCTGATCACCACATACTTCATTACATCAAGAAAACTCACCAAAAGCTTTTCTCTTTTTACAGTTCTAAACATCACCTGGTAAATCAAGCAAGGATTACCTTAGCAGTAACATACCTCATTCCTTCTCTATTATATGTTTTCCTTATTCTTACAAATGTCAACACTACATATAAAACTAAGCTAGCCTCCTGCTAGTACAAAATAGCTAAATCAGCAAACAGCTAACCTTATAAAATATACCACTGCCTTGCATTGCAATTAAAATCCCAAACCAGTTGACATACTCGTAACTAATAATTGCCCACAACATATCTACTCTCCAGATAAATACCCAGCAGTACAAAATACACTATTATACAACGACCCTCCATTAATATTCAAAAAACATGCACACTGATTGGTCAGCGTGCACGTTGTAAATCAGAGTTATAGTAATGGAAAAAGGTCCGGTCGCCCGGACTTTTTCCATTACTATAACTCTTTTTTTACAGCAACGGAGAATGCAAGATCTCCATTGCTTCATACTGTCTCCCTATGTTAAACTCCTTTAACATAGCGAGACAGCATTAAAGAAAGTAACGGACATTCTACGTTGCTTTTTTTAATGCTGTCTCGCTATGTTAAACTCATTTAACATAGCGAGACAGTTTGTAAAAAGCAAAGGAGATCTTGCTTTCTCCGTTGCTTTTTACAAACTGTTTTGCTATGTTAAATGGGTTTAACATAGCAAGACAGCTTTAAAAAAAGCAACGGCTCCGTTGCTTTTTTTAAAGCTGTCTCGCTATGTTAAACCCATTTAACATAGCAAAACAGTTTCTTTTTACAAACTGTTTCGCTATGTTAAATGGGTCTAACATAGCGAGACAGCTTTAAAAAAAGCAACGACTCCATTGCTTTTTTTAAAGCTGTCTCGCTATGTTAAACCCATTTAACATAGCGAAACAGTTTGTAAAAAGCAACGGAGATCTTGCTTTCTCTGTTGTTTTTGCCGACAGCTCTGATGTACTGCATAGGCATACGCATGCCAAGTACATCAGAACTGCCGCAGAATACCAGACAGCTGCAGAAGGGCAGCAAGGATGCATTATACAATGCCATTATTTAAGAAATAAGAAATAGGATTTGCTCTCATGACCAAACCACACCAACCGTGGGTAAATCCAGCATTACCCACACCCAGGCGTGGGTTATTGCTATAATATTCACCTACTAGAGACATTCACTCTAGCAATAAACTTTTATTGTGTATTAGTATGATATTCAACACTGCTGGAGATTCTCTCAGCCCTCATTATGTGTCAAAACTTTGGAATGAAATACCACACATATAAAACACAGAAAACTTAAATATATATTTATATGTTTTTACTCTGCAATAATAAATGTATATGATGTATAACTTAAATGTGGAGCTTTTCTCCGCAGACCTAACCTGAAAATGGGTTTTACCCAGTTGGACTTTTCCCAGTCAAAAAAGACAAATAAATAAATAAGCAATTACCATTTGTATGGAAGTTGCAATGTTAGATGAACATAATATAGTGATAATATTTCAGGGAAGTACAGGTTCACCATATGACTTGATAATTTCCAGAAAGTGATTCCTGCATTATCAGGTAAAGAAAAAAACTAGATTAATTTATCCCCACTGACTGGGTCATCTACTCTAAGTAAAATGACAGCTTTCATTAAGCTTCATAGATAATTGTTAGGCTAGTTGCCCTTCTAAGCCATTTGAAACCTATGCAGTTTCCCTTTTTATGAATGTATTAACCGATCCCATTTGATTAGAGATTGACCTTACTCATGCCAGGTTTGATAATTATATATGTTACACCTAATTTGATAACTGTGATCATAACATAAATAATTTGTCATTATCATAAATATTCCCAGTATTTGTGTGTGCATGTTTGTGTATAGAAAAACATATTTTCCTTAGTGACTGTCTGTATGTCTTGTACTGCATACTGACTGTTTTTGCTCTGCGAGTCACATAGCAATGCTGCATGCAGCTTTACAGTAGCCAATAGCTATTTTTGGTGCAACAGGTAGCATACTTGCCTTTGGTGCTGAAGGATGTGGCTTCTGTTACCACACCAGGTAAATCAATTGCTGTCAGTTGCATAAGGGGAGGAGCTGCACTCCAGGGTGGCATACTCAGCACAGAATAAGGGGATATGCTGCACTTCTGTATGTGCCACCCTTCAAATGAGGCATAAAAACAAAGCCTCATCTGCTTTTGTTGATGGTAGCTCACATGGATAGAAATGATTTCACAGTATTTATCAAAAAAAGTAGGGATCCTTTATTAATACATATATATATATATATATATATATATATATATATATATATATATATATATATATATATGCATAAATATATACAATTTTAGAAATTAATACAATTGTTTAAAGTCATTTTCATTTTCATATTTTACACATCAAACTTATGTATTTTTATATCTACCCACATTCCTTTTTCTATAACCATAATCTAATCTTCAATTTCCATTAAACGTAATTTCATTAATTATTTCATTTTATAATACAAATACTCCATTAAATATTTTTATCCAAATCCACTTTTGATTTTTTATTTATATTGTCATAGTATTCATATTCAGTTATATACATATTTATGTCCTCATTATTCTTAAAATGGTAAAAAAATTATGTACATAATTTGCTCCATATTATTTTGATTCTTTAACATTTAAAAAAAAACATGCCCCCAGATTTACTCATCCTCCGTGTAAGACTTAATAAGTCTTACTCAGAGGCTGCAGTTGAACGGTTTGACATCAGCGTGCCATGAATATTCATGAGGGCATGCTGACTCATCTGTAACTCTTACATGGACTGAGTAGGAAAGCAGGGGGCATGTCCGACTGCCGAGCAGTCTAAAAGTCCACGCCCCTGCAAGATTTTAAAAAGCATAGTGCTCAAATGTACTTGCACCCAACATCACACACCCTGACACTGTAAACCCCCATCACAGTTATAAAACGTAAAAAATTAATTTTATTTTTTTTAAATCCACGATATAGCTGCCCGTATTTGCGCTTGTTTGCGCAGGTTTGCCCATTGCTTAACCACAGTTAGCAATTGTGACATTGAAGAGCATATAAAAGCTACTTACGCAAATTAATCCAAATAGCAATAGCGTAGTGGTAGAGCGTATGCACAACGAGGAGTCATTCATGGTTAGATTCCCACCACTCCCCTTCTTATTTATGTTTTAAGTCAGTATTTGAAATAATACCAGACATATATGATTAAAATATTATTAAAAGCAGTGAAATGGCTAATGTATCAGTGAACAAAATATATATTTTTAAAGGATCCAGATATATAATAGCCTGCTCTTAAGCAGCGCTTTACCCAGCTAAACAGAGGTGCCCATAGTTTAATAGCACTTTACCCAGCTAAACAGAGTTGCCTATAGTTTAATAGCACTTTATCCAGCTAAATAGAGTTGCCTATAGTTTAATAGCGCTTTACCCAGCGCAATGTGTTTGCGCAGACGTGCGCGCTGTGCCAGCCGGGGCACTGTAGGGCACCGGGGAGCAACGTAGAGCTAAGTTGCTTAAATCCAGCCACACCCCCTAGCCTGTCTAGACAATAATAAAATAAAAGAATGACAAGGTTTGAACCCAGGACCCTGTGCATCATAAGCAAAGTACAGAACCACTAAGCCATGACAACATAGAAGAAGCAGTCGCTATTAACATTCATATACTTACGAATGGTAGTTTAACCATTACTAAGCAGGTCTGGAGTCAGCCGAGAATTTTACAAAACAGCCAATCACAAAAAAGTATGGGAAATGCGGCATATTTAAGCCCCATAGGCGGGAATACTCGCCATAATTGATTGTAGCACACATTTGCAGTCGGAATGGCAGGTGTAGGAGAGGGTTCATGCTTCCGAGCGCAACATTGGGGCATCGAGGAGTCCAAATACATGGTTTGGCTCCTTGTCCATCATCAGGAGTCAAGACTCCTGCAGGGCCAGTTCCAAGGCCCAGAGTACAAGGCAGAGGCCTGGAACTGTTTAGCTCGTGACCTCACCAGTGCCACAGGCATCCCCCGGACTGGTGAGCAGGTCCGTCACCACCATGCAGACCTGAAGAGATGAAAGCAGGACCGCCTGAACCAGTGGATACAGGAGGCCCGTGGGGTGCAGGATGCCCCACAACTGAGTATGTAGCCATGGAATGCAGTATGTAAGAATTGATAATGGAGTATGTATAATGGATAGGTACATTTCAATATCCCTTCATTTACTTTACAGCTGCAGGTGACCGTGTTAAGAATCAGCAAGCCTATGCTGATAGGCTGCTAAGGTTGCGCCACCAGGCAGGTTAGTGATTATTCTGCATATATTGTTATATAAAATATGTTTTGAGAGCATGAAATAATGTGTTGTAGTCAAATAAAACAGCCATAGAATTGCCTGAATAAGTCCTCTGCATGTACTGCCAGATATAAACATCAGAGAGGCAGAAAAAGAGTGTAGTAACCCATTAAGAAAGGTAACATATGTCTGGAATAATATCTCTGCAGGCACTTTCATAAAACATAAGTGAGTGAGCCTGAAAAAAGATTGTTCTAACCTATTAATAAGGGTATAATATGTCTTGAACATGTCTGCCATAAACACCGTTAAAACAAATAAAGGAGTGAGCCTGTGGAAAAGTGTGCAATGTCATTAATAAAGGTCTAAAACCCAGAGTGTGTCTGTGTCACAGAGTCTGAAATGTTGTAGTAACCTTGCATTATACAAACAGTACTGTTTGAAAATGTGCTGGCAACTCAGAGTTATGCAGCCCCATATAAAGTGGGTGATGGAAGCGCTAATAGCTGCGAAACATATATACAGTCCACAATAGTCAGTTACTGGCTGGCATGAATAAGTAAACCTGGCACACATGTAGCATGTAATTATTCACTGGAAATGTGAGTGTGTGTTAAGAAATGCAGGGTTCTGTACAAATCGAAGTGAAAATGTCATGTGAAAACATCCCAGATATATAGATAAAGAAATAAAAATGCAAACAAGAAATATGAAGCAGTAGCACCTTAATCCTGGACAATTAGTATGTCAGATATGGGTCAGGCATATATTGAACTAGCCAAACCCATGGCACAACCTAATGTATGGTGGCAAGTGTAATAATACAGGTAAGGGATATATAACTGCAGTCACTGGGAATGTAGTGTAGACTAAAAGGTCATTATAAGATGTTAAATACAAAAAAACAGTGCACCAGGGTGACACACAATAGCGTTTAATAGTACAAAAATAAAAAACTGAACAGAGGTAAGCGCTTTCACAACAGTAGTTGCTTCATCAGACAAAGTTAAAATGCACTTCAGCTCTTAAATAACAGCTTAGTCATCAATTAAGCAAAATCAGTGATGTCACAATTAGCTACTATTTAAAGAGACAGCAAAAAAATATATTAAGAGACAGCAAAAAATATATATATACATCACTATTTTAAAACATATTATCTTAAAACAGTGACTATAAAATATATAAATGTAGATATTTCTAGTAGACCACTAAAAACCTTTTATAAACATAAGAAGTATATATATATATATATATATATATATATATATATATATATATATATATATATAAAATTATTTATATATATCACCATAAAAACATATATTAACAACTGTGCACATATGTTAGGTAGGGGTATGGCATCAACGACTAGGGTGGGTTACTGGTTATACTGTAACTGTACTTCACATTCATTGCCATGGATGACATATTTCTTCATGCATTAGCTTGATATGTACCCCCGTGGCAAGGCTGTGCATTGGATCCCAAACACTGTGCCAAGTACTGGTGTATACTGGTTTGTTATATGGAGTGTGGCAGGCACTGTCAGCCAGTTGTGGGCTGAGCACTGCTATGTGGTATTGAATGTGTGTATCCTCTGACAGATGAAAAGATGCTATATATGGCAGTTAACTGATATCTGTACTGTATAATATTAAGTGTGCCACATAACTTGCTCACACATATCATTTACTTGTCTTCCAGGCTAATGGCTCATCAAAGGAATCCCTCCTACACAGCCGCAGAGGAACAGGAAATCCACCACAGCCTGGTTCAGCACTATACCCTGCTGTTTTCCAGGGCCAGCCAGCACCAGCAGGAGTGTACTGCATTGTGGCAAGATCTTGTTCGTTGGGTAAATGACATAGGCATGCATAATCGGATATATGAGCAGGTACGCCATCACTGCAGTGATTTAATTAGACATGTCCGGCAGCGTGCATCTGATATCCATAGACAACAACTTGCCACAGGTGGTGGGGTGGCCATACACCCCCCCCTCACCAGAGTGGAGGAACTACTCCTAAGTGTGGTGGCGCCTGGCCTACAGCAGCAACAACATCACACATGTGTTATCATGGAGGCCGGAGCCACCCAGCATGGTGACATGGAGCGTGCAGGTAACATGCCCTAGCTGTAGACTACTGTTACCTGTATTGTTAGATTATGCATATGTGAGATGTGTACTGTGTTTAGCAGTTGTGCTGCCTATTGTGTGCAATACTGATATTGTGAATAGTATCTGTACACCTATGCCTGTTGTTCTACTGTAGTTTAGCACACTCACAGTAGCAATGCCACAGTTGTGGCCACTGACAAACTGTGTCATATTCTTGTAGGTCCCTCTGGTGTGACAGCAGGGCAGACGACACATGCTGGTGAGTGTGTTAACACTTTAAAGTTGGTATTGAAATGTGCATATCATAGGTGAGGTGTAGGCCATGTACACATAACACACCTATGCATAATGCATGCTGTGCATGTTTGCTGTGAGACGTTAAACATCTCAGTAAAGTCAGTAGCTGCTTCAATCACATGCAATGCACAGAGCATCAGACACAAATGTGGCAACACTGTACTGCACATTGGATAGGCATAGTTGACACACATGTACACAACATAACACGTTTGTCATACGCAGTACACCTCAATATGCTACACATCTTGTAACCGGACACCCGCTGCCAGGTCACACTTCAGTATCCCACATGTCATCCACACACCACACATATTATACCTGAGGGGTAGAGGCCTAGCATGGGGCTGTGCAACACTCTTCAACACATAACAGAGTCATGTTAGGCAATGCTCCCTATTGGGCACCTCACACACCCTTGTGCAACGTGGCTGTGTAACTGTGAACCTAGCCATGGCACTGCAGTTCAGGTACAGTATGCTAGGCGGTGGTCTAGCACACTTTAGTGGCCTTGAGTGACCACATGATGCATGATGATGATGGCTAATGGTACTACACCCCATACAGTTACAATGGCCATGTCCAGGATTGGTATTCCATCATGTACACATGCACCACTCATCCTGTGTGTGTACATAGCATGCATGTGCTACACCTGTGTCCACAGTTATCTGCTACAGACACAGACACTGCAGTCAGACATGGAAATCCATGTGACACACAGATAACACATGCAGCCATGGTATGTATACCTGTGAGTGATGGTGCACAGGACAATGCAGAGCTTATAATACTTGCACAGAAATGTTGTGTCCTTGTACACATTGTGTTCCAGGGTGTAGGCAATCACTGAACATGTACACACATGCACCACAGCCATGTACACTGTCATTAACTATGGCTGTCTACACTCACATTGCATGGACTTGATCAACACTTATTCTGCATGCTGACACGTGTGATGTTACTGTTTGCCTTGTGATACTGTCACCCACCTTCAACCCCTATTGTGTATGTTTTTGATTGCTGTTGTGTGTGTGTATCTGCTGTAGTGAGGAGTGTGCATGTGATCCTGTGTGCATGTGTTCCTGTGTGCATGTGTGCATGTGTTCATGTGTGCATGTGTTCATTTGTGCATGTGTGCATGTGTGTATGTGTTCATGTGTGCATGTATGCATGTGCAGACCGTAAAGTGTGTTTCCTGTCTTCCTCTCACAGGTGCTGAGTTAGGGGTTGGCGAAACCAGCAGGCAACCTGAAGCCACTGCCACAGATAGTGGTGATGATGACACATGTATTGTGGCACAGAGAGATTTGATAGGATTTGTCGTTGGTCCAGCAATCGACAGTACACAGCGTTCAACCCCATCTATGTGCACACTCATACTTCCATTACATCCCTCACCACCAATGGCCATAGGCGAGGGCCAGCATACAGTTGACATTGATCAGGAGAGTGTGGTACCCATGGCACTTGCATCCCCTCACAGCAGCCATAGCCGTAGACCCGGAATGGTACCACATAGGCGGAGGTGCAGGGGTTCTCGGGGGAGCAACACTGGTCATACTCCCCTATTTACTTGTCTTCCAGTCTAATGGCTCATCAAAGGAATCCCTCCTACACAGCCGCAGAGGAACAGGAAATCCACCACAGCCTGGTTCAGCACTATACCCTGCTGTTTTCCAGGGCCAGCCAGCACCAGCAGGAGCGTACTGCATTGTGGCAAGATCTTGTTCGTTGGGTAAATGACATAGGCATGCATAATCGGACATATGAGCAGGTACGCCATCACTGCAGTGATTTAATTAGACATGTCCGGCAGCGTGCATCTGATATCCATAGACAACAACTTGCCACAGGTGGTGGGGTGGCCATACATCCCCCCCTCACCAGAGTGGAGGAACTACTCCTAAGTGTGGTGGCGCCTGGCCTACAGCAGCAACAACATCACACATGTGTTATCATGGAGGCCGGAGCCACCCAGCATGGTGACATGGAGCATGCAGGTAACATGCCCTAGCTGTAGACTACTGTTACCTGTATTGTTAGATTATGCATATGTGAGATGTGTACTGTGTTTAGCAGTTGTGCTGCCTATTGTGTGCAATACTGATATTGTGAATAGTATCTGTACACCTATGCCTGTTGTTCTACTGTAGTTTAGCACACTCACAGTAGCAATGCCACAGTTGTGGCCACTGACAAACTGTGTCATATTCTTGTAGGTCCCTCTGGTGTGACAGCAGGGCAGACAACACATGCTGGTGAGTGTGTTAACACTTTAAAGTTGGTATTGAAATGTGCATATCATAGGTGAGGTGTAGGCCATGTACACATAACACACCTATGCATAATGCATGCTGTGCATGTTTGCTGTGAGACGTTAAACATCTCAGTAAAGTCAGTAGCTGCTTCAATCACATGCAATGCACAGAGCATCAGACACAAATGTGGCAACACTGTACTGCACATTGGATAGGCATAGTTGACACACATGTACACAACATAACACATTTGTCATACGCAGTACACCTCAATATGTTACACATCTTGTAACTGGACACCCGCTGCCAGGTCACACTTCAGTATCCCACATGTCATCCACACACCACACATATTATACCTGAGGGGTAGAGGCCTAGCATGGGGCTGTGCAACACTCTTCAACACATAACACAGTCATGTTAGGCAATGCTCCCTATTGGGCACCTCACACACCCTTGTGCAACGTGGCTGTGTAACTGTGAACCTAGCCATGGCACTGCAGTTCAGGTACAGTATGCTAGGCGGTGGTCTAGCACACTTTAGTGGCCTTGAGTGACCACATGATGCATGATGATGATGGCTAATGGTACTACACCCCATACAGTTACAATGGCCATGTCCAGGATTGGTATTCCATCATGTACACATGCACCACTCATCCTGTGTGTGTACATAGCATGCATGTGCTACACCTGTGTCCACAATTATCTGCTACAGACACAGACACTGCAGTCAGACATGGAAATCCATGTGACACACAGATAACACATGCAGCCATGGTATGTATACCTGTGAGTGATGGTGCACAGGGCAATGCAGAGCTTATAATACTTGCACAGAAATGTTGTGTCCTTGTACACATTGTGTTCCAGGGTGTAGGCAATCACTGAACATGTACACACATGCACCACAGCCATGTACACTGTCATTAACTATGGCTGTCTACACTCACATTGCATGGACTTGATCAACACTTATTCTGCATGCTGACATGTGTGATGTTACTGTTTGCCTTGTGATACTGTCACCCACCTTCAACCCCTATTGTGTATGTTTTTGATTGCTGTTGTGTGTGTGTATCTGCTGTAGTGAGGAGTGTGCATGTGTTCCTGTGTGCATGTGTTCCTGTGTGCATGTGTGCATGTGTTCATGTGTGCATGTGTTCATTTGTGCACGTGTGCATGTGTGTATGTGTTCATGTGTGCATGTATGCATGTGCAGACCGTAAAGTGTGTTTCCTGTCTTCCTCTCACAGGTGCTGAGTTAGGGGTTGGCGAAACTAGCAGGCAACCTGAAGCCACTGCCACAGATAGTGGTGATGATGACACATGTATTGTGGCACAGGGAGATTTGATAGGATTTGTCGTTGGTCCACCAATCGATAGTACACAGCGTTCAACCCCATCTATGTGCACACTCATACTTCCATTACATCCCTCACCACCAATGGCCATAGGCGAGGGCCAGAATACAGTTGACATTGACCAGGAGAGTGTGGTACCCATGGCACTTGCATCCCCTCACAGCAGCCATAGCCGTAGACCCGGAATGGTACCACATAGGCGGAGGTGCAGGGGTTCTCGGGGGAGCAACACTGGTCATACTGCCCCTGGCAGGCGTGCCCTCACAGGTCTTACAAAGACCACTATGTTCCGGGCTGTAATGCAGGCTCAGGCACGTATGGAACAATACACCAGGCAGGGACTTAGGGTGCACATTACACCGCTATCAGTTACAGCATCCGTGACCTTGCCGGTGACATCTGGACTTACACCGAGGTCATTGATAGACGTTGGGTGGAGACAATAGATGCCCTCCACAACATGTCTTCCTTGAGCCAGGACACTGCGGGATGGTTGCAACGTTGACGCGGATGCATGCCAGCAACAGCAACAGCTGGCAGTGGTCGCGGATGGCCCACAGTTCACATCCGCTCCCGTAGTGGCAGTACCAGCCCCAGCAATGCTGGTGCTGGCCTGTCCATTGACTGTCCCAGTAGACCACGTGCACGTGGCTCTGGCCAGTTCCAGCAGGGACATGGGTCCAGTTGTCATGCCTCTGCCTCTAATGGCAGTACTCAGTCAGGGATGGTACCCGATACTGTCTGTAGCACCCCTTCCAGGCACAGATACTGTGTCTGTGGCCAGAGACAGTGATCTGTACAGCCTAGCAGGTACAGTATGTGGCTGTCCTACAAACCACCGTATATGGCAGCCACATGGTGGAGCTGTGTGCATGCAGACACACACACATTAAGCAAACATCTAGGGCTCACACATACACACACACATTACATCAACATTGGCCAATGCTGTACTGCTGTCCCTCACACACACACACACACACACACACACACACACACACACACACACACACACACACACACACACACACACACACACACACATATGTCGATTGGATAGGTCAATGTCAGGCTCTGGCTTACAACAAATCGCCCTGTGCATATGATTATACCTGTGCCGCCTCCTGTCATCTGCATTATTGACGGAGGGACAGGCTAACATGGTGCTGATGCACAGGGTGACACTATAGCAGTGTAGCAATAATAGCAAGTTGTCAACAAAGAAGTGTAACTACATCCTTGTAGGTATATCTGAGCAGACATTATGTATCAAAGCTCTGATTGTCAATGTAGCATTGTTTACACCACTGTTAGGTCTGAGTATGTATTATCCACCCATGTGCCACTTGGCTGATGTGTGATGTGTTGCCAGCATGTGTTAGTGAGTGGACAGTACGTGTGTGATGTGTGCAGTACAGATTAGCAAGTGTACATCTGTGAACATGGTGGGTGTGCACTGTCTGGATGTACGTGCATAGTGGACACATGGGACGTGTGGCATACCCTGTCGTACACATTGTTAACATCTCATAGCATCTTTCAATGGCCAGTATGCATTCTACTACAGTTATATACTAACATGGGTAGACGTGTGTATGACATGGGTTGACACTATGCTGTGGCTGATACCGTTAATATCTGTCAATTATTTATGGTCTGGTAATATACACAACCTCAACAGCATGACTATAAGCAATCACTGGATGCTGTCCTGACAAATGACACACAGTAGTAGGGAACCCAGTATCAGTTGGATCCTTCCAGTGCTACACTATAACACTAACCAGTGGTAATGACCGCCACCCATTACTGTGACCACACCTGTGTGTCATATAGCCCCCTTAGGTACAAGCAGACACACTAGGGATGTGTCCATCCAAATCTGGGAATGCATGGATTGGCCTACAATGCATTCCCTGGATGGGACGCATATCCTACACAAGGGTATCATACAGACAGATACCTGTTGTCTGATACATGCTGTATAGCAGTAAGCTGACATACTATCCCGTCAGTACCACACAGGTGGTAGTCCTCAACATGTATGTTGGGCACCACTGTGCACATACAGACCCATGTTATGTCATGTGTCCCTTGATATCCACATATCCATAGGTATTGTGGAGTCCCAAGGTGTATCACATAAGACATTAGAGGCCTGAATGCATATCCACAAGGCAGTCGTACACCTATAAAGACTGTCCATTCTTGGCAGACTTTGTTGTGTATGACCATGTCTAACATATACCCCAGGCATATACCCTCACTCACACTACTCTTAAGTAAATGTCATGGGTGTGTGTGCCACAGATGACCTTGGCCACAGAACACGACAGTGGACAGCCGTGTCACATACATACATATGTGACCTACGATCTGAGAAGCAGCAGCACAACCTGTCAATGGAAACAAATGTATTCATGTAGTATGCAGGCTTCACACCTATGTAATGATTGAGGGGACATGTACACATATATATTTGCCACGCAGATACCTGATGTGTGCAGTGCACTTACTGTTGTCATCATACCATGTCATACCATGGTAAAAGTAAAACCCACACCGCATTGACCAACAGTATAACACACCGTCAGCATTTGCATGATTCAAACCCCTACCTAACTATGTTATGATACTCAAGAAAGATGCATTAACATGGCGCACTATTTGCTTTACTGGCTGGTTTTTCTTCTCCTGCTGTATTTGTAGGATGTTGACATCATCAAACTTTCCAAAGAGGAATGTACCTCTTTTAGTGTGTTTTCACAGTCTCCAAAAAGGACATTCTTTCAAAGATAATTGCACACATACACACATCCCCCCTCACACACACTGTTTGCAGGATTCAAACCTTTACCTAACTTTGTTATGATACTAGTGAGAGACGCATTAACACGACAGTCTATTTGTTTTACTGGCTCGTTTTTCTTCTCATGCTGTATTTGTAGGATGGTGACATCATCAGACTTTCCAAAGAGGAATGTACCTCTTTTAGTGTGTTTTCACAGTCTCCAAAAAGGACACTCTTTTCAAAGACAATTGCACACATATACACACACACACTGTTTGCAGGATTCAAGCCCCTACCTAACTATGTTATGATACTATTGAAAGACGTATTAACACGGCACACTATTTGCTTTACTAGCTGGTTTCTTTTCTCCTGCTGTATTTGTAGGATGGTGACATCATCAGACTTTCCAAAGAGGAATGTACCTCTTTTAGTGTGTTTTCACAGTCTCCAAAAAGGACACTCTTTTCAAAGACAATTGCACACATATACACACACACACACTGTTTGCAGGATTTAAGCCCCTACCTAACTATGTTATGATACTAGTGAGAGGCACGTTAACATGGTGCGCTATTTGCTTTACTAGCTGTTTTTTTTTTCTCCTGCTGTATTTGTAGGATGGTGACATCATCAGACTTTCCAAAGAGGAATGTACCTCTTTTAGTGTGTTTTCACAGTCCCCCAAAAGGACACTTCTTTCAAAGACAATTGCACACCTACACACTGTTTGCAGGATTCAAACCCCTACCTCACTATGTTATGATACTAGTGAGAGACGCATTAACACAGCACGCTATTTGCTTTACTGGCTGGTTTTCCTTCTCCTGCTGTGTTTGTAGGATGGTGACATCATCAGACTTTCCAAAGAGGAATGTACCTCCTTTAGTGTGTTTTCACAGCCTCCAAAACGGACACTCCTTTCAAAGACAATTGCATATATACACCCCCCACACACACACACACACACACACAGTTTGCAAGATTCAAACCCCTACCCAATTATGTTACGATACAAGTGAGAGACGCATTAACACAGCACGCTATTCACTTCACTGGCTGGTTTCTCTTCTCCTGCTGTATTTGTAGGATGGTGACATCATCAAACTTTCCAAAGTGGAATGTACCTCTTTTAGTGAGTTTTCACAGTCTCCTAAAAGGGAACACCTCTCAAAGGAAACTGCACGCATACACTCCCCCCCCCAAACACAGTTTGCAGGATTCAAACCCCTACCTAACTATGTTTTAATACTAGAGAGAGCCACATTAACACAGCGTGTTATTTGCTTTATTGGCTGGTTTTCCTTCTCCTGCTGTATTTATAGGATGGTGACATCATCAGACTGGACATGGTGATGTGTGTACACTTTGTTTTATGCCATTCCAGGAATGGTCCATGTGGGTCAGCAGGTGTCAACAGCTTGAACAAGACCTCATAATCCTTACCTTGTGTGATCTATCTGTGGACACATTGACATTCCGTCATATGTCAACACATATTTATGCACAGTTTGTTGGTTTTGTGGATACTACATGTGTCTGGGATGTTGATAAAGGGCTATTCAAAGTCTATGTGACACATGTATAGATGTGTTCATTGATGTATGTCCTGGGTGGCTGCCTTGCAAACAGTCTAGCATGTTTGGCAAGCATGATCCGCACATGAACATACCACAGTTGGTAGGGTTGTGTGTATGTCAGCTTCCAATAGCTCTGTTTATGACTCCAACCATGATGGACTCCATGACCTTGCAGGTCAGACCTCATAGGCGTACTAGACTTGACTTCCCATGGTGTGTTGTGCACCAACCCCTGTGGGGAGTGCCATATGTAGCTGTGACACATTCAAAGGTTCCACATCCTGTGCAGGGGGTGAGGCTCAGATGACTGTTCAGGTGCATGATCTGTCTGTTCTGTAGTTTGTGCATGACACATATTGGGAATCAATGTATTCCACCTGCTGCCATGCTTTTGGCAGTGGGGGTAGCTGTTCATCCATTCTACATGTGATATCTCCTGGTATGTTGATGTGGACTATGGTCAGTGGGGGATGGGTATGTACATATGGGCCTGTCTGTCATGATGTTGGCATTGTCACTCAGGGACAGTTGGCCCTGACTCAGGACATATATGGGTGTACATTGATATTTATGATATAGCTGAAGGAGGTGTCATGATTCAGTCTGGACTCCTTCTCAGCTACTCTTTACAAAACACCAACAAACATGAGCACTAATCCCTGTTATACACTTTTACATGCTTAACACCCTACTGATCCTTTGTGATCAGGCTACAGAGTATGTCATGTTAATATCCTGGCATGTCCAGGGGTCGGTTTTGTGTGTACTCTTCAGTCCAGCTGGTGAATATTGTGATATTGACACAATGTCAAATCTGCCTCATGTACACAGACAACCCTCTCCTCCTCCCTACAAACTCAGATATATGTGTGAGATGCACCTATATAGACATACAGGGAGCTGTATTCTCTTGACCCATGACTGGCACAGACTATCAGGTGGTGAAGATAACCACACACACCACATATCAGTCTCACATATCCTCTAGCAACAGCACTCAAACCACATTAGCACACATAGACATACTCGGATGCTGTAAATGTACTCTACCTAAGGAGCAGAGACCTCCAAAGCAGACACACACACACCTGCTACCCCACTACAATACCCACATATCACAATGTTCACAATGTCAGTGTGCCACACAGTCACTGCCCTTCGGGCTAAACAACACACCTAATACACTTGTAATAGGTGACACTTATTGTCAGACACACTGATGTACCACTCACCAGCCCTAACAAGAGAATAGTCACTTTGGGATGTCTGTTGGGTGCCAGGATATGCCACATAACACAGGCAGTCAGGTCACTCCAAAGCAAGTACAAGACTGGCACCATCATTGTCCATGTTGGTGTGTATAACCTCAGACGTTACTCCCAGGGCCACATGACATGATACATGGAGGAACACTCTGATCATGTAGCCCAGGCCAGTATGACCCTGACCTTGTCTAGCATCTTACACCCACCAATTATGATGTCACAGTATATGGACATACACATATCACATTTAACAGTTGCCTAACAAATTTGTTTCATTCATAGGGGATACAGTGTCTGTCAGCATATGGTGACATGCTCAACATGCCACGTAGCTTCACTATGCACAGCTTGCACCTGTCACCCTTGGACTTTGGAATGCTGGCTAAGGGTCTTGCTACCACCATAGTGTCTTTTCTAAGCAGGGCTCAGAGGACAAACCCACCTCCATAGACATTGCAGGTTAAATGAAACTAAGGGTAATGCTGCTCAACAACAGTTGTGTTAATCTCATATTATGACCACTCAGAACTCTCCTCAATATGGAGGATAGCAATATCTGTGCACTGACAGACACCTGGTTCAGGCTCGCTTATGCACACCAGCACTACCAGGTTATGTTTCATACCATGCTGTCTGACAACAAGACTTGGAACAGACAACACAACTAGGGGGAGTATCCATATACATCACAGATACACACACCTCCAGGTTAGTAGCACTGCACAAAGCATCATAGACCATACATATACAACTACCATTGTGCAATACTGCCTTTCAGTTTGTTGCCTGCTACAGAACACACTGCCAAACTTAGGAACCACACTCAGCTTTCGTGGGAACTATGGAGAATATGAAGGTCTCCACAAACACCATTATATTGTGTGACTTCATATACACAAATATTGACTGGGGATACTACTCAAGCCCCGACACCCTCACCCAAAAGTTGCTACAATTTGTGGACTCATATGCTATGGCACAACCAGTCAGCACAGCCACAAGGGGGAATACATATTGGACCTGATCATCACCAACATGGGGACTCTATGTTCCAAACCAGCGATATACCCCTCATTGGTAAGGTCAGAACATATATGTATCTCACAGGACATACATATACCCTCCACACACCCATCCTGGGTAATCTTGGTGAACTTCTCATGAGCCAACATCTCACTTCACTGAAGCAAGGTCGTATCCTTCAGGGATCCTGAGACAGTGGCCTATACGGCTCACACTGCTGCATCCTTTACATACACATTCTATGGACACCTAGTGGACTGCATGGATTGTGCTATCCCAAATAACAACAGGACCCACTACTACAATGGCAGGGGACCTGTCTGGTAGACCCTAGCCATTAATAAGCTGTAAAACGTCAGGAGGAAGCTACTACATGATAGAGCACAATCCCAGACTGGGACGGCATCTGCGATCTGTACTAGCAGACAGCTACAATCACTCATGGACTTTTCTAAGGGCCACTTCTACCAGACAATTGCAACAGACACGTAGGACTATCACACGGCCTTCTTCAGTTATGTCAGGAACCTGGGTGGACACTCACTGATATCCTGTGAGTTACTGCATACTTTCTAAACCTACCCTGAACCCACTGGCATTGCCTACATCCTGGCAAACAGGTTCAGTGCAGATGTCTCCCACCCATCCCCCCTAAGGAGCAACTATCCATACCAACAGAGTATAACGTCCCTGACATCACACAGTAATAGGTGGGTGCTGCCCTCCCCACAGCGTACATCACAGTATCAATGTGACCAGATGGTGTCCCAGCATGCATCCTACATGAGCATCATGACAAACGCAACCCTCACATTACATCACTGTTCAATATTGGAGTTACCACAGGATATGTACCCAAGGAATGGCGTACTGCGACAGTGGTCCCACTCCACAGAGTTGGTGCCACAATGGACCACAGACAATATTGCCCTATAAGCCTATGTAGCCTGTTCTGCAAAGCTATGGAACATATTGTCATAGGACTCATACATATAGACATCGGGAACCTACAGACACTGTGTCCTACACATTTCAGCATTGTTGTGGGCAGATCTTGCCTCTTGAACCTGTTTGTATTCTTTAAATGACTAACAAGTCCATCAACACAGAGACGGCTGTCCACACAGCCTACCTGAACCTTGCAAAACCCTTCAACACAATAACCCACTGGGCCATTTTGCATAGGCTCACCAGCATCAATATGGACACATATCTCACACAATGGATTGATACCTAGATCAGTGATAGCATCCACATGGTCAGACTTGCAGGTGCCATGTCTGACTATACACCAGTTACACATGACATCCCACATGGCTTGGTCCTAGGACCTCTCTTGTTCATTATATATATGTCTTACGTACAGGCTAACACAGGGGGAATATGGCTGAACATGTTTGCACTTGACTGCAAACTGGGTGCCATGATCAACCCTCCAGCTGCCACATGCATACTCAATCAGGGTCTCACAGAGATGGATGACTCGTACCTGAGCCATGGCCTACAGCTAAATGCCATTAGTTGCATAGTCATCCCCTTTGGGAGTAACAACATGCCCACACATTACCACATAGGTAGTACTCCATTACATACGGTAGGAGTTGTTAGGGGTTTGGGGACATGACTTGTTCGTACTGTCGCCTTTAACATTCATGTTGCCAAAGTGGTTGGATACACCTTCTATGTGGGCCACCTTATCCCATATGGTTTCACATCTAGATCGAGTGAGGTCATTGTGCCCCTATACTCATTACATCCATGCTTGGTTACAATGCCACATTTGGGGTGTACCTTACCTGACACCTGCAGCAACTTTACTGGCCACGGAAGGTCCTCACCAAGCAGATCTAGGGACTCACACAGATGCCCTGCATAGTTCGGATGCAGTAACTCCAGCTCTACTCAGTTGCTTATCACCTACTCAGATATGATGTGTGCCTGTTGTCTACAGATATACCCAACCCAGAATTACTGGACATGCTCCACCTCAGGATATCCGACTCCCTTGGAGCTACGCACTCCAGGGACGTATACCTCAGCACAGATGTTAATAGAACATTGTGGAGGGACAGAATCTTATCCCAGAGGCTCCACTCACTACAGAATGTAATCCCAGTTTCACATAGGCAGAGCCACCCACTGACCACCTACTGGAGACATCTTGACTGTATTGGTGATTGTATATTTACCCCTGGGATATCTTCTGTGTCCCTGCTAGACAGAGGCACACTAGCCTAAATGTACATGGGCTATCTTGTGTGACCTACTATTCACACACACAGTGTAGTAATCTGACAGGGTTGTGAATGCCAAACACACTCTGGCTAGGCTTGTACATGCCCTAGGGCAGATAGCCTAGTATCGACCTCTGAACCTGTGCTAATGTTCAAGATGCACAATGTTTATTGCTGATACTGTATGCAGGTCTTTATCATCTTTGCTTTACCAGTTTCCATGAACAACTTTGGTATCTGCAGAACTTATTTGATTATGACAGGGTTCTACTATATTATAGCTGTGTCTGTTGCCATATAACTGTGTGCACAGGGCGGATTGCTGTATAGTGACAGGTTCCTGGGTTAACACATGCAACTGCCAGATATGCGTGGCCCACTGCTGTACTCAGACATGGCCTAAGTGTGTGTGCATGCCCAGTTCTGCCATTCCATGTTTTGTTGCCTGACATTTGTCTCATTTATTCAAGTGTGTGAGTATGCCCAGTGTGACCCTTCAGTATGTTGCTATCTGAGGTCCACTACATTTGTTGATGTGTGCGAACATGACCAATATTAACATTTATACTGTGTGTGTTGGAAGTCAGGTTCTGTTCTCACTGCAGGACTCACCTTTGTGTCATAACTCAACAAGGATTATGTTGTGCCTGCAGGGTTTCCATGGAATACTTTGCATAGACTTATCAACATTCTGTCATACAGGTTGACCACTGCAATGTTGTTATGGTTTAGTGGTTCAGTACTTTGGCTATAGTGCACAGTATCCTGGGTTTGAGGCCTGTCACTGCTTTATATTTTCATACTGAGAAGACCAGACTGCTTAAGGGCCTGTTAAGCAAATATGAGCATGTTGGCTTTTGTTCAGCTATGCCGTACTTAGACCAGGCTTGTCCGACATTGCTCAATATTCACCAACATTGCTGGACGTTGCCCAATATTACTGAACATTGACCACAGTTGTGCTAGTTGGTGTGTGTGATTTTGTTTGCATATACCACATGGTGGTAATTGCTGTTTATCACTGCTTTATATTGCTTAACACATGGCATTCATGCCTTAGGTGGTGCTGCAGGGCTGCCTATGTCGGATGCACATACTACACTCCCTGCACATGTTTGGAAGCAGGTAGTGTCAACTTAGGCATCCCTTTTACTTTATGAGCGAGTCGGAGAGAGGTATCATTTCCAGAGTTCCTACTGCGCCAGTGTATGTGCTATGCTTTGCCTCTTTGCCAAGGCCAAAGCATACTGGGCATGCCTCCTTCTGCCTACTGGGGCAGGCTCAGGTTGTTCCTCCTCTGAGACATGCTCTGCCTGTGATGGCCTTGGTAATGGTGGGGGTCTGTTTGGCCCAGGCCTATGCTGGTCCTGCTACAGCTGTTTTCGCAGGATCATATTATGTAGCATAGCACATACCATGACAATTTGGGTACATGTAGTTGGTGAGTACTGCAAGGCTCCTCCAGATGTGTCCAGGCACTGGAACCATGACTTGAGCAGCCCAAACACACGCTCTATTACAATATGTGTTTGTGCGTGTGCCTCATTATGGCTTTCCTGTTCAGGTGTGTGTGCATTTCTGATGGGTGTCATCAGCCACGGCTCCAGTGCATAGCCAGCAACCCCCACTAGGTGACCATGTGGGATGTCCCCATTGGTAAATGTCTGGTACATCTGTGTCAGATGCCAGATATGGGAATCATGGTAGCTTCCAGGGCAGCCTGCACACACATTCAGTATTATGTCCTGGGCATCACATATGACCTGCAGTTGATGGAGGGGAAGCTCTTGCGGTTGAAGTAGACCCTACCCCACTCACCGGCTGGTGCTTTGATGCATATGTGCATGCAGTCTATTGCACCCACTACCTCAGGGTATTCCGCTATTTGCTGGAAGAGACGCATATTTCTTGCCAATACCTCACTGGAATTGGGGAAATATACATGATCACCGACATGTGCTGACATTGCATCCAGAAACTGGTGTAGTACCCCGGATGCTGATGCCTGTGATATCCCCATCATATCACCTGATGGTCTCTGGAAGGTACCTGTTGCTAGTACTCTTAGGCCAACACATACCTTGGTTTCTACTGGGATGGGTTCCCCTCTGCTGGTTCTGTGTGTGAGGTGTGGCCTGCACAGCTTAACAATTTGATGCAGGAGGTCTCTGTCCACTTTATAGCGCTCCACTATCTCCAGCTCATGTAGCCCCTGGTAGGTTACTCTGGGCCTGTACACTCTTCTCCGTCTCCTCACTGTGTGTTGTCCTGCAGCATTTCCATTGTCACCACCCTCAGCATGTTGCATATGTCACCTTATAACAGCAATGGCAGCCCCTAACATTTCTTTGTCTCAGTAAAACATTTTCAGTTTTCACTTCTATTAGCTTACTACAGTGTCTCTTGTGAGAAACATAGTGGACTGTTGTTTGCAGAGTTTTAAGTGCTAGGCTGGGCTGGGCTAGTGTACTGCCTGTGTAATTGCCTGATTCTGATTGTTTTCACCTGCTAGCTCTGCTAGTACTCCCTGGTAGCTTCCTACTATTTGTTGTGCTTCCTTTTTCCTTTCTGTTTCCTCAGGGGGGGAGCGCTACGCACACAAGCGCAAACATGCGCACAGCTGCTAACACGCACGCACACATGCTTACACGGACTAAAACTTACTTATTTGGGTTAAAACGAGTGCACACCAGCACAAACACACTTACAACTCCTTAAACAGCCTTATACATGCTTACTCTGGCTTAAACACGCGCACTCACGCTTACACGTGTGCACACTGTCTTACTCGGGTTTAAATGCGCGCACACGCGTGCATACCTGCTCAACAAAAAAACAGTGTTATCCACAGCATACACCTTCCATTTCTTGCCTTTCCCTAGCCTACCTTTTGACACACCTCTTTCCATGATGTATAAATGTCAGCTGACACATGCCACTCTGCTCCAATGAACTTCACTTCTTTCATACATACCCCCCTCATGATGTCACCTATCTTCTACTCTGTTACTCCCCATATCCTACTCCTACACTCCACTGACTGTCCTCATTTGCTATGTAAACTTGCGATTCACTATCCTAACACTCATTTACATAGGATTGCCTACTAATGCTTGGTTACATGTCTTAGACAGAGCTTCCCCCCTTAGCAACCGCTACTCGGTGGCCATGTTGTCTTCAGCCTGCCATTCCCTTGCATTGTACATTAACAATTTCTATAAATTCCACATCTGTGGGTTTTAATTTTTAGTATTCTGAGTTTTAGAGCGCAGCCTGTTTGTGTGACGTTGCGCTATGCTTAAACGTCGGAAATCGGCGAAAGAAAAATATATTTTTATTTTTATATTGCATCAGGAAACATTTCCAATGGCCGTATATTTGGCCATTGGCATGCTTCCTGCACTGGATGCAACCTTTATTTGGAGCTGTCCCAGCTCCGTTTTGCTATTTGCAGAATGGTACTCAGTTGTCAACTGAGTACATTTCTGCAAATAACACTGCTCTTACTCAGACAGGTACGGGTTTCCTGAATTGCAAATCTACCTCATTTGCATGCCTTTCACCTGCAATTGAGGTAATTTGCATACCCTACCCTGTCCGTGTAAGAGCCATTTTAGGAGCTCTCTTACATGCCCCTACAGGCTGTTCCTGGATCGCTCGTCGGACATGATGGCTGCATGGAGTCTTACTCTACTCTTAGACTCCGTGCAAGCCATCGTGAATCTGGCCCATGTTCTGTTGTGTCTTCTTTACCACAATGCAAACATATTCTTTCACTCCTCTTTTTTGTAAGGCATATTTGTCTTTATAGGTAATTTTTTTTATTCATAATTTCCATAACAAATATTGACATTCAACATTATGACTACATAATTTCTTTCTTTCTTTAGTTGCTTTAATCTTTGCTTCTGGAATATTTTCCTCATAATATTCTTAATACCATATATTTTTTTATTTTCTTCCACTTCATCAATCTTTATTTTCCACATTCTTATATTTTGTTGATAACTTCTTCATTAAAGCATTTGTTTGATCTTTTGTTACTTCTTATTCTTTCCAAGAGTTCCTATACTTGTACTTATATACATTTGTCACTAAATTCACATTTTTTTTTTCATTTAACCATTTCAATACATTCTGCTACTATAATGATGCACCATATACTATAGGATTTATCATACCTAATCCTCCTTTTCCTTTATTCTTGCGTAATATACCCCTCTTAACAGGATTTAATCTTGATCACTATATAAAGGAGAAGAATATTTCTAATAAAAGTTTTTCATACATTCTAGGAATCATAACACTAGATAAATATGCCATATTACCTATTAATACTGAACTAATTAAATTTACTTTTTACTTATATGCCAAACTATATGTTTTCCATAATATAGAATATTTTATCCCATCTGTTTTTATTGCCTTATTTATCAATATTTATTCCTAGAGCAGATATTTCTTTCATGAAAATTGTATACTTGCTATTTTATTATGTCATTCATTCCTTTACTTTATTTCTTTATTAAGAGTCATACCTCTTTCTTTTAAACATTCAGATAAATAGTTAACTTCTCTCATCCATTCTCTGTTTTCAGTTGTTATAATCATATCATCTGCATATGACATCATAACTAGAATTTCAGCTTTTATTTGAATTATAAAATTTGCATTCATTTTCTGATTCACCTCTCTAACTATTCTATTCATAACAAAAGCAAATAAAATACTACTCCTACGCCAGTCTCATCTTATACTATTGTTCATTTATATTTCTTTACTTAACCAACCATTCAGTAAAAGTCTTACTTTATTACTACTGCGTGATGTTATACATTCCTGCTTTAGTTTATTGCTAACTTTGTACATATCCATTATTTCCCACAGTGTATCATGCTGTATTGAATCAAATGCATTGTTAATATCACCTACCATAAGTTTTGCATCTTCTTTTTTTCTAAGTATAGCATCAGTTATTTCTCTCACTGTCATTGCTTCATTCCATAATGTATCACATCTTATTCTCAGTTTTTTTTGTATTATTTTCATAAATATCTTATAGTCTGTATTATTTAAAACTACTGGTATTCAATTTTTTGTAGCTACTTTTTCTCCCTTTTTCCATATAAATGTTAATATCCCACTACACAATTCCTAATACTTTAAGCCTTAATTTAACAATTAATTAAATACACATAATAAGTATTTTTTCTACCATTCTTCCATATTCTTATACAATTCAAATCCAATACCATCATGAATGGATAATGATTCTACATTTAACTGTTTAAACACTTTTTTTCTAATTCATGTAATATAATCTTTTTTTGAAATTCTCTATTAATTTGCTCAGAATTTTACTTCCCATGCTCTTACACTATGGGGGCAATTTAATAAAGCCTACATGTTTCTTTTTTCATGCAGGCATTGCACCATAATGCTTACATGGACGTAAACATTTTGAGATCCAGTAAGCCCTGCTGAGTGGCCTGCATGCACATGCAAACACAGAAACGTCCATGGCATGCAAATTGCCTCATAAGCAGGTGAATGTCATGCAAATAAGGCAAGTAGAGCAATCCAACAAGCAAAAAGGCATCTGTTCAGACCCTGTGTCAGTGTCTGTAGTTTATACAGAAACATTCCACATACAGGAGTGTAGACAGACAAAAGGGGGTAAAAAACTGTAGATGCATGGACATAAATCCCCTGAAAATATAATACCAAATAAATATATGAACAAAACTAAACTATTATCCTGAATGTCAGAAAAATTACATGAAATAAGTTAAATTATTTTTTTTATAATCTCAGCATGGTTGTGCTGCACTCTGCAGTGCACAAACATTCTTTTTAGAAAATTAAAAAATAACATTGGAAAAAAATGTAACAGTATGTGATAGAAATGTATTAAAGGACTTTGCAGGGGGCCTTACAATGGTGCATTGGTGCTGTTGGTAATGTGATAGGGCTATGAATCATGTAGTTTCCAGGTTGTGAGCATGGATATGTATGCAAATGAGGTGGAATTCCTCAATAGCAGAAAGGAGTAATCATGTCCACATAACCCCTTTGTGTAGGCTCTTAGACCCATGTTGATGTTTACACAGAATTTTGCTGACATTGGGGGGGTGGTGTCCACTGACTTCTAAGCTCTTTTAAACTTCAGTGCATGTGTTTGTGTGGATCACTGCCTGGCTAAGCTTCTTGAAAACTATTCACTTTAACCTTTGTATAAGCTCTTTTAAACTTTGGTGTGCGTGTTTGCATGGTGTGCCGCTTTGCTGACCTTGTCTGAAAACCAGATGTATTGAATTAGTTCTGACCCTTGTTTAAGCTATGATTGCACACTGAAATAGGGGTATTAAATGATGTTAATTATATTGGAGACAGGTAGAATGCATTATAGTTAGCCAATCACACATTGTGCACCTACAGCAGAGCTGTATAAAGTATGCACAAACCCTACATTCTGATTTCCCCCAGTACTCCTGACCAGTGGAGTACAAAGTTGGGAATTTTAACTGAGATAATGCTAGGGGCTGCTGCAATTCTGCTACATCTCTATGTGCTAGATGATGAAGTCAATGCTGCTGCTGCTGCTGCTGCTGACAATAGGCCTAGACAGAGAAGGAGAAGAGTGTTCAGGCCCAGGGTAACCTTCCAGGAGCTACATGAGCTGGAGATTGTAGAGCACTACAGGGTGGACAGGGACATACTACAAGAATGCAATGAGCTCTGCTGCCCTCATCTCAGACCCAGAGCCAACAGAGGGGAACCCATCCCAGTGGAAACAAATGTATGTGTGGCCCTTAGGATACTAGCTATAGGTACTTTCCAAAGACTAGGAACCAAAACCAAAGTAATTCCAAAGGCAAAAGAACATCAACCAGCGGTAGTA
>NC_056739.1:517355497-517482997 GCF_019279795.1 Protopterus annectens | reverse complement strand
ATTTGCATGGAGGTTATGGTCATTAGTATGTCAACAAACATGCGTCCATCAAAACTCTCTTGTAAGGTATTGACATAACTCACAGACTATGAGTCCTCACAATTTGTGGGCATCAGCCAACATTGCTAGCCACAGACATTCAGTATTTACTTGTATCATGGTGAAATGGATTCCAAGCAGTAGAGGTCCCAGGACTGAGCCCTGTTGAACACTGCTCTTACAGATTAGCTTTTGGATTCGGATATCCCTATGTTGAGTATGCATGCCATCAATGGGACACTTAATGACCCCTACAATGATATTACCATAGATGTCTAAGTGGGTGCTTTTGTCAATGATGCCTGAGTGGGGGATATAGTCACACTGCTTGACTAAGTCCAGGGCGTTGTATGCCCTGATGTCCCCTGACCCAGGTCCTTGGTGACTGCCTTGGACATATCCACCACATTTAACAGTCATGATCTCCCTGTCAGACATCCAAACTGTGTGCAGTCAACTGTGTATAGATCACATACATGTTTGCTGATCAGCTCCATGGTGATTGCCCCCACGGCCATATAGATATGGATACTCAGGCAAAGATGTCTATAGTTCTGGTGGTCAGTGGATGTATCACCTCTGTGCAAGGGTATAACAGTTGCCATTGTCCAGTCAGCTAGGGTGCAGTCAGTGGTTTCAGTATGATTGAAAGGTGTTCCCAATGGACAGTCAGAGGGTGGAAACATTCAACAGAAAAGTGTGGCAACTATGGCTTCAGTGAGTATAGATGCTGGCCATAGTAAGTGTTAGTAATCCCTGCCAGATCCCATGTAGTATGCAGCCTCGGATGTTAGCATGTCCAATAGATGCCGTGTGTCGCTTATAGAGAAGCCTGTTATGACCTGCTGTGTAGATATGGAAGTTATGGGACAAGTTGTAGGAACATCATGTGGCACATGCAGTGGGGAGAGGGGAGTGAAGTTAACACAGAAGCTGGGAGACTACAGGCTAGTTATGAGTAGAGACCTATTATATATGGTATCATTATATATGAACTCAATGACAACCTGAGCCTGTCCTCTAAGGTTACACATGTAACTACACTGTATGCTGTGGTTCTCATTTGTGTGGGTGGCTAATTTTGTCACTTACTGTAACTGCACAATGTCACAGCAACACTATGTGCTTGTTTTAGCTGAGGAGGTTGTGACTTCATTTTAGGGGGCACCCTCACCCCAACTGTCACACACCAATGTCCACCTCTTATTGTACAGCCTGCTAATGGCAGTTGTCCACCAGGCAGGTTTGCTGTGCCTTGAGGAGCTCGTGTTTCTCCTATCAGGTACAGCCGAATCCGTGCAATTGTACTGCTGCTTACATAATGCATGGGGGTAGAGCTTTGCATACTTACCTGTCCCATCTGAGGGGGAGGTGCAGTCAAGCTATGTAAACCATCCCACAGGAGATAATAAATTGCTTTGTTGAAATATATGTCTGTAATGTCTGCAAGGGGGAGTTTGTTCTGATACCTTTAATGAGACTGATCTGTGGTCAGATCCCACCAGGGAGGACCTCACAGTGGGGACTGCAGTGGTCACCCATATTGGTAAATACATGATGCTATACATTTGCTCCCCTTGTGGTGATGGCACAGCACTCCTCCAGGGCATTATAGTTAAGGACGTGGACTAAGCTTTGGGCAAATGAGGTTCAGCACAACTAAGCAATGCAGTTGGTGGTCACTTAATGCTACCGTAAACCATGGTGTACTGGTATATCTTGACAGATACAAGTACATGCAAATAAGCACAACAGGTGTCCAGAATCACAGAGCTGGTCCTGTAGCTGGTAATTGCTTGATTTTGCATCTTTCCAATAGTGTATGGCACCTGCAGGAAATCACAGTGTTTCACAAAAATCTGGATGTGTATCTATCCCAAATGAATATGTATACATCACCTGCATTAACTTGCACACTGTCAGTTTGTGGTCTGAACATGTGGAAGGACATGTAGTCCGGTATGACTATGGTGCTGTCCACAGCCTTGAACCAGATGTCCTTCACTGCACACATCTGCATATTCCAAGGTGGGGACACCTTCCACAGAGTGGGGATCAGTGATGCCATTCCAAGCATATAACAGCATAACCATGACATTGTATGAAGATGGTGTTTTTATTGCACAGTGTTGCCTCCAGACAGTGCCTGTAAGATGCATTGTGGGGATGTCAGCAGCCTTGGCCAGTACACAAAATTTCAGGGGTGAGAGATGAAGACCGTCACTGGTGAAGAATTGATGTCTATTGAGCAAGGCATCCCAGGCAGACATGCAGTAGATTCCCCTTACAATGACACTACATGCTAAGGCAATTATTGACTTCCATAAAGTTCCTTGTGTATGGAGCCATCATTCTAGGTGAGGGCCAACTGCAGCTGAAATCTATGCACATACCCGCGAGAGACACAGATTGTCTAAGCTCAGTCAAGTGTCTGCATACTGTCTGGTGACATGTGTCCCTAGGTGTACACACCTGCAGGAACTATGATGTCAACATTATGTTAACTGATATTCCTTGAATTGGAGCAATGTGTGGTATGGCATATTGTGTCAACCCACAGACAGCTAACTATGATATTTCACATAAGAAGCCTGTTGACACACACATCAGAGTGTCTCACGATGTAATCACCTATGGATAATAGATTGTTTTCTGTTTTGACACAGATGTCTGGCCGGTGAGAGACTGGTGCATGCTCTATTATGTGTACTGCACTCTCAAGAGGCAGGATTTGCTGAGGTGTCTGTTGTTTCTGAATGTGTCTGGTAAGGAGCTGCACACATGCAAGTGTGTGTGATGTGGGTGTAGGTGGTGCAGGATGTCAGCTGTGCATGTGGGAAAAATGCTCATTGCCATCTGTAATGACTGCTGTTGGAGACCCCATGGAAGCAAGGTTTGAAATGCAGTCACATCTGTCACACATTTGTCTGTCATAGGAGTAGAAGGGTGGGGGCACTTCCCATATCTCATCAGCAGCCATTGATAGTGTCATTAGCAATACAGTCATGCTTGTGTGTACGCTACAGCACTCCATCATTAAGCATTGTCATGACAGATGTGGAAATGTAACATTTCACCTTTCTGTAGGTCCCCTATTGTAACACAGCACAAGACGGTGTGCCATACAATGCTTTGCCAGCCATATAGACCTTGGGTTATCCAGAATCCTGTCGTTTGGCATGGTCTCAATACCATACCAACAAATGTGACACTGTGCAAGTCCTGAAAAATTAGGGTCATGCTGCCACACCCTAGGGGTTGACAGCCTGACATACAGTGTTTATAGGCACTCCTTGCAGTGAAGATGCGGATGCCTGTGCATGCATAGAGGACTAGTTCAACTTTGCTGACATTACGTTGACCTTATAAGCATATGATACCTGTCACAGAACCAGACAGCAAACTGGTTGTTGTGTGACATGATGTGGGAACACAGACATGTGTTTTGGGTACATACCTGCACAGTATGACATACTTAGGGCATGTAGCAAGTGGATACACTTTGGCCAAAGGTGGCCAGCCCACTGCAGTAGGCCTCATAGCCATGTCATGCAGATACCCACCATTAATTTGTTGAAGGGCAAGATGCATAACTTACTGTGAAAGTGTCACCTAGGATGGATCACTGCCACTGTGCTACTTATTTCAGCAAGCCTGGTCATCTGTCACTGGACATTGCATATTATATTGTGATGCTGCAGCTGTGCTCCTAATCACCATCTTCTCAGTTCCCTAGTGACATACCACCAACTCCGCACACTGCATGCAAAAGCCAACTGATTGCCGAGGTTGCTAACTGAAGCATCTACCTGGAGATGGTTATGTGAAGCCTACAGACCCTTTCATGATGTGGGGCAGTTATGTGGATGAACAAACAGTCTGTGTCCTGCTTCCCATCGTGAGCTTTGTAGTAACATTTTGCATGTGATGACAGAAAAAGTATCAGAGCATGGTATCCTATGTGAGAGTGGTTGTAGTGAGACCAGCATAAGAAGTTGCCAGGCACCAGCAATTCCATGGATTCACCTGCTTTTCACAGTCTTCACAAGGTAATTGTGTCCTTCCAGTAGACACTGCTTTGGTAGTGTCCAACTGCAGAATACCTGTGTAAAACTCACTTAACCTTCACACAGTATAGATATTATACTTCCCTAACTTGTTTGTCTGTGCTCTATACAGACACCTTGGATGACTCTTTTCTTGGAACATGATGAAATTAACTGCAATACCTAGTTGCACAAAGATCAACTAGTATGCAGTGTCAAGCAGTGTCCCCAGATCTCTCAGTCATCTGATATGAAATGCCATGACAGGAGTTAGCATGGATATGAGCAGTAACAATGTTACACACCTACTGACACTGGACCAAACACAGTTTGTTTTGCTCAAGGCTAGATCATGCCTATCTACCTTCCCTAACCAGTGGACCCCATTGAGTATTACTTTATGCAATGGATGACAGGAATATGACTCACTCCATCTACCATGGCCTGACAAGGTATTTGACAATAGTAGGCCAGCAGACCTTGCTGGAAACTGTGTAGGTTATTTACAGAGTGGTATGTCAGCTGGTGGATAGGCAAGTGTCTGATAATCATAATCTGGGAAGATAGCATTGGGTAGGCTTACGCTACAATGATGCCAGTCACCAGTGGATTTCCCTCAGATGTCATTAATGGAGTACCCTTTCTAGATATTCCTTTATCTGCAGTCACAGCCACTGTCAGTGACCTCTGACTGACTACATCAACAGGTGATTGCATTTTAGGAGCTGTCACTGAATCCCACACAGAACCAATAGTTATTCAGGATGGCCTGACACACACAGTCAGTTGTTGTCAGAGCCACTGACAAATAGTAAATGCCAAGGATTGCACAATACTATCCTTTGGGAAGTCATTCACCCCTGGGAAATATAGTAGTGTCCACACACCACGCACAGTTGAGCCATTACGCATGAGGTTATGGTCACATAGAGTAATGCAGCCACACAGGTTTCATGGTAAACCAATACACATTGTACATAACATGTCCTATGAAGTGTGTGTGTGTCAAGACCATACATGTGTAGCATGTTTCCTACATGCTTTGGAGGGGATGTGTATGGCTGCCATGTGTACTTCCCACTTATCCAAGACAGAACTAACCCATGTATTACCTGTTCTACATTCCTACACCATCACTGTGATATACATAGCACATCCTGGAGAATCAGGTGTGTAACACAGACACTGCACTATATATGTTACAGGCTCTCCATGCATGTGAAGTACACGTCTGCTGTAATGCACATCATGTACAAGTTACACAATGAGATGCAGAACAAGACAATCATAACTGTTGTAGGACAAATGTCTGCAATGCACACATAAAATTTGTAGATGGGTCATCTCCATCACCACAGCTTATAGATGTGTTAGCTCCCGAAACCCTGGTGACACTTATCAAGGGTATCATATCTTGTCATAGATTAGGGATGCATGAGTAGGCTGAATGCCACCATAGTCCTTGCTAGCCTGTTATACACATATGAACCTATGGAGCCATGCACCCATAGTACTGTACCAAGCTGAAGACATATCTCTTCTGTGCTGATGTTCCATCCTGTGCTGTGAGATGTATGGGTTTATTGCCACTGTGTATCCATAGATGTCTCTTACAGACTCCTCAAACTGAAACATAAACAGGTCCATGAGACACCTTTCATTGTGTAAGTATACAGCCATTACAACATCATACAACATAAGGTACACAAAATGATGTGGCTTACTCATTACAAATGTTAGCAGTCTGTATCTGTCAGTGACCAGTACAAGTAGCATGACAAAGCAACACTGCATTACACAAATACATATTAATTTTTATAGTCACACTGTGCATCAGACCCATAGCTTCATTTCCCAGCATCGATGATGAGGACGATATGGATGTGGTACAGGTGTCATTACTTGCACAGGGTGTTGGGTGGGGGTGCATGAAGCCTAGGCTGACCCAATAGGTTGAAAGCATGTGTGTGAGTCAGGAAGGGAAGCAGGCAAGACGGACCATGGAAAAGTGACATGTGGGTCTGTAGGTGACCTGAATTTGACAGTGGTGTGGGAATGTGTGTATGAAAAGAGTCGAGCTCAGTGCTAGCCATACATGTGTGTATGGTGGACAGCTTTGAACCATGCATGGTAGACCTGACAGTTCACCATCTCCAATCCTGAACACGGAAACTGGCTCTGCCAGGAGTTGCACTGGCACCTCTATGCCCAAGGTCAGAAGCGCTACTAGTACCCAACACTGACTGCTGTTTGCTGGGACCATGTCTCACATGGAAACACCCAGGAACACAAGTCCATGGCCCGCCATGTTTTGGTGAGGACAGCACACACCCCTATGGAGTGGTGGATGTACTGCCACTATGGGTGTGTGACTGTGCACAGCCATGTGGATTCTCAGCAGATAGGGTTGCTGACCTACATTGATGAGTTTGACGCTCAACTACAACCAGATGCTTCATCACAGACAATGTGCATTCCAAGACAGATAGTCTGCAATCTGTCTCAGACGACCTTCTTTCCACTGCATCGGTGAACCGATCCAGGGTGTCACCAATGCAGTGGAGGCAGTCATGTATTTTAAACTGTGGTGCATCAATAACCCTGAGCATACATAGGACTTTCATTTTGTAACATGCCTGTGCCTCCATAATGGCCTGAAACATACGCCGAATGACCTGTGATTTGACACCTGCAACAGGTGGTGAAAGGACAGCAGGCCTCCTATGAGCATTCCTATCAACTCGCCTGTGTGGAACCTCACCAGGTCTCCGGCTATGGCCAGCTTCTACACTCACTGAAGCCATAGTTGACACACTTTTCTGTTCAATGTTTCCACCCTCTGACTGTCTAATAACTGTGGCCTCCGGGGACTGGGCATGTGTAAGCATACTGACTGTGTGAGATGGCAATGGGGGGCAGAAGAGGGATGTCAACCTCTGGGACAGATTCAGCCCCTGAAACCCTCACCTGTGCCTCACTTTGCCCACCATCAGAGTATGACAAGACACTGACATCAGGTTGTGTAGAGGACAGAGACCAACCACTCCGGCCACCTGTGATAAGAAGGGGAAAAGCAGTACATAAGTACCTGTACTATTATACTCTGCAGTACTAAGTTGCAATATATGTAAAGTTCTATACAGTGTTGTCAGTATTACAGGCCTGTTTAAAACCCTTCCTCATATAGTAGGACATGGGCATTAGTTTTCCCATAACCAGCTGTAGTTACTTGAAAATAAAAGCTCTTTACACAGCAGTCTCATCAGCAGCAATGAGGTACACTGTTGACATTTGGAAAGACTCTGTATTGTTGACACATATGACAATCTGTAATGTCCTGACAATACTGTCACATCTATCTGTTATTGGTTTGGTGGA
Organism: Protopterus annectens; assembly: GCF_019279795.1. Classification (NCBI taxonomy): domain Eukaryota; kingdom Metazoa; phylum Chordata; order Ceratodontiformes; family Protopteridae; genus Protopterus; species Protopterus annectens. The sequence continues at coordinate 517,475,534 of NC_056739.1, read as the reverse complement.
TATGGGCATCCTGAGGCAATGTAGAAATTGCCTCATGTTTACTATCAACCAGTTAATTCTCAAACAAAGTGATATGGTATGTGAAATATGTATTTACACAATGTCACTGCAGGCAAAGCTCTCACATAAAAGTACTCCTAATGTCAATAAGGTTGTCCGTAGCACACACCCATCACATGCAATTAAAAGCAAACAATTCAACCCACATTTGCTGAGGCACTTACATGTAACCTTCCTAACCCACAAAGACCTCCTAGATGAAGTACACATAACAAATATCCTCAGCAGCCCCAAATCCACTCTTTCAAAACAACACCCACATCAACACATAGCGCTACATGTCATGGAGCCTCTACCTCTAAGCCCATAAGGCAAGCCATCATACAATCCAGCATTCAAGTCATTGGAGACTCCATTGTGAGACACAGTGATGTCTCTCTCACCAGGCTCAGGGAGGAAAAAGTCATGGTGAGTTGCTTATCAGGGGCTAGGATCCACAACATTGCTCACGCACTCAGGTCATTGGACCACAAGTACCAATATGACTCATAGTCCATGTGGGAGTAAATGAGTTGAGATGTACTTCCCTAGACTATCTGAAGAGAGACATCATGGAGCTCTTGGAATATGTGTCTCAGTCTGGTATGAGCCTAGCATTGAGCCTCATTTTCCCTTCTCCAAGGATGATGCCACAACATGAACAAAAGATGATTGACTTTAATAATTGGCTTAGTTTTTGGTGTCATTCTAAGGGAGTGCAATATTTGTCAGCATGGAAGGACATGGTCAACAGACCACATTGCCTTGCCAGGGATGGTCTGCACCTCTCCACTCTACGCTTTTGAATATTAGCTAAAACATTTGTCTTCCCCCATTGTGCCTTTTTAGGCAATGCCAAGCTGAAAGTACTTTCGACATAGCAAATCAAAACCAAAAAAATCTAAAGGTATTACTGCTCAATGCTACCAGTCTAAACAAAAAACTCCACTCCCTAGAAGCTGTCTTTACCCTAGAGGATGCTGATGTGTGTGCAGTCACTGAACCATTAAGGCCATGCAGATCACACCAGCAGTGCAAGGTTATAATGCCTTCCACACATTTAGACCAGCTACTTCACAGGTAGGGACTAAAGGTGGAGGTGTCTCTATTTACCTCAAACATAAATATACTTCAAGGCTGGTCAGTCAGGACATAGCACTTGAGCTGGTCCATGTTCAAATCACCATAGGCAAAATCCACTACCACATCCTTGCAAGCTATAGGTCTAGCTCTATGACCCAGGAAACCCATACCATGTATTTAAACTTATTAGAAACACTAACTATCCAACCCAATACCATATTCATGGGTGACTTTAATTACCCCAGTATTAACTGGGATTCCTATATGACACCAAATGTACATACACAGAGATTTCAGGATTTTGAAAACACAAACTCCCTGGATCAGATAGTCAATATACCAATGAGAGGTGCAACCATACTGGATCTGGTCCTCACTAATATGGGAGACTGCTGCACACTCCCTACTGTAATGCCTTCCCTGGTGAGATCAGACAACAAAATGGTTTCCTTTGAAGTAAAACTAAAACCTGGACCCCCAGCTAAACCTGGAATATTCAGGAACTATTCTAAGGCTAACCTCCTGCTATTAAGTGAGAACCTGGCAAACTGTTTAAGCCCCCATAAGCCCTGAGAACACTGCTACCTATGCAGAACTGTTCACAGAAACCTGTAGAAGCATGTTAATAGCTGTACCCACCAAGATGAAGTACAGAACTAACTCAAACAACAAACCACCCTGCTGGAATTATAACATCAATAGGCTGAATAACAGAATGAAGAAAATTATGGCAAAAATTAGGAGGTGCAGCACCCAGCAGGATAAAAGCACTCTCATCAAATTAAACAAAACAACTCAGAAGACAAATAAAGTCTACCAAAGCCAAATTTGAAGTACATTTGGACTCCCAGGCCAAGGACAATCACAAATCATTATTTAGCTATGTCCACAACTTCAAAGGCAATACACAATAGTGTGCAGAGTGCACTGTAAGTGGAGCCACCTATACTGAGCCAGAAGATATAGCTAACCTCCTGGCTGATAAATTCAGCTCCAACTTTACCCCCTCTCCTCCTCAACCTTCCCTCAGAAAATGTCATCAAATATAACTCCCTCTACAACCAATAGGGAACAGGTCCTAAATGCTCTTTCTGAGACCAAGAACATTGCATCATTGAGCCCAGACAATATCCCAGGATGCCTTCTAAATAGCATGAAACCAGACCTATCAGGGCCTTTGGAATTATCATTTAACTGTAGCCTCCAAACAGGCTCTGTGCCTCAAGAATGGAGAATAGCAGCAGTCATCCCTCTGCACAAAATTGGCCCTCTACAGGCCCTGGAAACTACAGACCCATAAGTCTCACTAGTCTTATATGTAAAGCCATGGAAATAATTATCATGTAGGTGATCATTAGAGATATAGTAAACATCCGGACACTGGACCCAATCCAGTTTGGTTTTGTCAAGGGCAGATCATGCCTATTCAACCTGGTGGACTTCTTTGAGAAGGTCACCAAAGCAATGGATGAAGGCAAAATCATTCACGCTGCCTACCGTGATCTGGCCAAGGCATTTGACACAATACCCCACTCGGGCATTGAAAAACTCATGAGGTTAAGTACAAACCCATATTTCACCTGTTAGATAGCCAACCTGCTCACAGACAGGATACAGGAAGTTAGAATTAGGGAGTCCACCTCTACAAAGAGGTCAGTCATAAGTGGAGTCCCACAGGGATCAGTCCTTGGACAGCTCCTTTTTGGCATTTACTTCTCAGAAGTCAGGGCCAGTATCAGTGGTGTCTGTCTAAATTTGCAGATGATTACAAATTAAGACCTGTCATTGAATCTCACACTGACAAAAATATTCTCCACGTGGGGCTGATACAGATAAACAACTAGTGTCAGAGCCATGGACTAAAACTAAATGCCAAGAAATGCATAATAGTATCCTTTGGGAAGTCATCCATCCCTGGTAACTATCATATTGACAACACACCCCTTAGAGTTGACCCGGTAGTCAGAGACTTAAGGACATGCATAGATAGTAATCTAGCCTTTGACCATCACGTCTACAGTGGTGAGGAAATCATTCTATGTTGCACAACTTATAACCAAAGTATGGCATGTAAGTCCAAGGAAAGCATTGTTCTACTGTATTCGACATTCATCAGACCTATCATTGAGTACAATGCTCCTTTGGTATGTACCTAACTAGGCATATCCAGCAATTGGAATGTCCACAGAGGTTCCTCACTAAAACAATACGGGGCATAAGTAAAATGTCCTATGCAGACCACTTTAAGGCCCTATCCCTGTATTCTGTCTCCTACAGGCTTTTGAGGGGAGATCTACGCTTGACAAACAGGGCATTGTCAGGCCCCACTCTGATGGACTTCCTGCATATCCACAAAACAAACACCAGACTAATCCATTCTAAAGACTTAAACTTGCCTGAGATATAAATAGGACCTGCTGCAGAGATAGTTATGTTTCCCCAGAGACTGCCCTATCTATGGAACAGGCTCCCCATCCATGTGAAGCAGAGTTCCTCCCTAACCCAGTTCAAATGTAACTTGGACAATTGGATGGGAAACTGGAAATTCAAGCCTGGTTTGGCACCTATGTCTCTAAAGGACACAGGCAAACTGAAATTGGTTCATCTCCCAGGCCCATGCTTACACTTATTAAGGGTATTCAAACTTGTCAGAGATTTGGGCTGCATGGCTAGGCTTAAAAAGGCCCTTGTGGTTGTTAGCCAAGTAAACACATATGAACCCATGAATCTATGAATCAGTGTGGTCACACCTAAAAGGCATAGGTATGAAGATAAAGTGTGTACAGTCAGAAAATATCTGTGCATTTGGCAATCATGCCAACAGTACAGCAATCCAGATAGCAGGCCTGGGATGACAATTTAGGGAATACATTGCTGTAAATCTACATCTGCAACAAAACATTGTCATGCTTATCAGGAGCAGGACCATGGGCTTGTCCAATTCCTGTCAGACCTGTGAAGAGTTGATGGAGAGGTAATGTAAGCACCACCACATGTTGCACTAAAATAAGGTAATACATCCATATATGTCACATTTACAGTAACTACTTTTTTAACTGTTATGCTGATCAACATCTGAGAATGAGATTCAAACTGCAGGTAACCCCCCAAGAACAAAGACCTGATACCCATATAAATGTATGTACATCCTGACACACTGAATGCTACAGTATTCCAATGCTGATCAAACTAAGCTTAGCTGCACACTCCTCTACCATAGAAACTGTGGCACTTACATCCACAATGTACAGTATGATTGATGCCTGGGTGCTCTTGTGTGTTCCTAGGTTCACCAGAAATTCCTCAGTGGCTGAGAGTGGTTGTTCTGCTGCATGACCTCCACCAGTGACACAACAATCCCTGGCTACATCTGCTGCTCATCTGTTTGCAGCATCAATCATGTCTGTTGCACAGTGTTTGTTGAACCTGCTCATATATCCTGCTCTGATGACCTATGGCATTCATGTCATGGACAAGGTAAGCCCACAATGCTGCTTGCTGTTCCCTGTTTTGCCTCCCTCTGGACAAGTAGAGGTTCATGGTGTTAACAGAGCCCTTCCAGTATGATATCATTCTCTGTAGCCATAAAAGGAGCACATTGTCAGGGATGCATGTTTCCTGAAAGACAACAAAATGGGAACACATCAGGATCACATACTTGAAAGTACACTTTGTAGATATACAGCAAGAACAAAATGGCTGGCAGTATCTACTGCTTGATCACAAATGTCATATTTCACAGTGCACAAACATACTAAGTGTGTGTGGATACAACTAAGATACTAGCAATACACAGCTATTCCCATGTGTGCCATGACAGATACTGCTGTATGATCATACACCTGACACTGGAGTCCATTGTACTGCATCCCCTAGTGGCAACCCCCCAATAATATGTCAAAACAACAGTGCCGAAGAAATAGCAGTGTGCTATTACAACCACTATAAAGGGACAGCCCACAAGACCAGTGTGCCACATTGACAAAAAAACATTCCACTCTTGCTGTATTGTATATCATCTGTAGGTGTAACAAATGTGGAGATAAATGACATGCCATTATCACAGTTCTAAAAAGGCTTAATACTATAATCCCCATCCCCCCAAGTATATTCCCACATATGCATTATGCTGTAAACAAAAAAAATACAAACCTGATGGAGTACATCACTCCTCTGTTGAAATGTGCAGATGTATAAAGTTTTTGGCAATGTGTTTACTATGTGAACAAAGTCTTATACAGATTGGTTCTCCATACTCAGCTGTTTTTCTTTTTAACATGCTTTTAATTATCAGGTGATTGGCCCTTAACCAATCTGTGGCTCTGAAATGCTAGTTGCAGCCAACACAGCTAATAAGCGTATCATCATCCAATGACATACAACCACTGAACAAGATATATGTCCGTCCTTTAGATTAGAAGCCCTTTCTGGCATGTAGTGCTGGGCATTATTGGGGTCAAGAGAGTACGTCATCACAGGGGGTAGGATTGTGGCAGCTACTTTTATATACAGATATGTGTGTTGCAGGCTGAAGCTGCTGCTGCAGGTAATAGGCATAGGCAGAGGGTGTGAACAGTCTAGAGGACAACAAGCTGCAACAGTAACTGTGGGAGCTGTGTCAGCATTGTTGTAGAGGCAGAGCCACAGTGAGGGTATCCATTCCACTCAAATTAATGCATGTGTGTAAGGTAAGTATTTTAGGCAATGGTATCAGTAACAGAGTACTAGGCAACATGTTTGTTGTGTCCTTGAGCAACATAGGGGGTAAATATAACATTAAGTCAACCATATGGGCAACTGTCAGGCCATGTGTTATAGTCTGGTACTAATTTAGAATGTATAAGCTGGAAGTTCTTGTTACTAGCAGGGGCTTCATATGTGTATGTCAGCTGTGCAGCTGTGCTAATCTGTAATGTGATTATGAAAGGATTGTGTGCTGCACTCTGATATTAGTGGGCCTCATTTGCATTACCTAAGTTAAAATCCTCTGTGAATTCATATTAATGCATGACTTAATACTTTATGCACTTATAGTGTTGGTACAGGGATATGAGAAGTGTGTTCCTATTTGTAGGCCTGTAACTTCATCAGTGAAAAGCAGAAATTTTATGTGAAATGCATTGTGTGGATAAAGACTGCATGATTCTGTCATTAATTGCTGGCTTCACAATAATGTAATTTAAATGCTATATATCACTGGATTTGGACCCAGGACTGTGTGTGACAAAACTTACTGTTTGCAAAGCATTTAACAGACTGAGCTACTGAGTCACTGTTATAGCAGGTGTATTTGTCAAGATATAAGTGCACACATAGGCTGTGACATACTTTTTTCCATCCATCATGATGTGCATGGCTTTATATGGATGTATTTTTCCATCAGAGTCCCAGTTGAATGTGCATGTTGCCATTAATGTTTTAGCAGGTGTATGTCAAAACGCTTCTGTTAAAAGTGCAAATTTACCTGCTATTAGAGACCTCACTTACATCCATTATTCTGTGTCTGGCTTTCTAGTAGAGTAGTCTTGCACCAGACTCCAAAGCACACTCCCATTTTTTCATTACACCTTTTAGCAAGTCTGCACAATGCAGCATGATGCACAGCTCTGCTTAAACATGCTTAATGTCTTACAGTTACTACATTTTCTTAAACCACCTGTTTGAATTAGCAGCTATGTGTTGTGTCATGTTGATGCAATGGTCTGCAGGTCCAATGGTCTTGTGTTTAAAATAAGGGTCAGATGTTTATTTTGTGTGTGTTTATTATTATTTAAAACACATATATCAATATAGCTCCATTTAGCTGAGCTTAGCAAAACTGTATGATGCATTGTGTCTTATAGCATCACTCAAAAAAATCTTTAAAGAAATGAAAATGGGGAGATAGGAAAGTGGTGAAATGGGGTGCAAGCAGGGGGGGAAACACAGTGAAAAGCAGATATGTATGTGCAGGAAGGATGTAGGAAAGAACCATAGCTATCCATTTCCCGTAGAGCAACAACTGTGCACTTTGACAGAATTTGTAGATGAATTTGGAGTCTCACCCCCAGAGAGAGGGGTGAGGACAACATAACTATGTTGTCAAGCTAATTGGACTAAATTACATGTGCACAATGAATACGTGTGAGAAATGGAGAGCTTTGCATTAGATGATATTTTTTTATGGGACAGGTGTCCATGTTTATTTTAAAGGTGAAAGTGGAATGTTGGGGAAGGGACATAGGTATGTGTGGGGAGGTAAGTTGAGTAGGTAAGAAATATTTGCAGACAGACAAAAGAGATGCAACAGCAGACAGGGGTGGTGTGTGAAACAAGAGGATGGTTAACACCTTGGGTGGGGAGGGTGTTGTGGAATCACAGTCTCATGTGCTTCCACACAGTAGAGCATGACTCAAGTCCCAACCCATGGGACTGGCGGCACTGCTCCGTCACTGCCCTGGAGGTGCAGTGGTAGAAGCTGAGCTCCGGGGTGAGCCTGCCCCACCAGGGTGGCCAGCATACTCTCCATCTGGTGCAGGCAGCATCCAAACCCATGGTACACGATCCTGCTCACCAAATGTGGCAGTTTGTCACATGTCAGAACTCCCTCTCCACCACCACTACCAGAGGGTGGCCCAGCCCTGGCCACTGGGGTGGAACTACATGATGCCGCAGGTAGTGCAGTGGCAGCAGAGGGGGTACCATCAGACCTGGTGCAGTAGGTGGATCAACAGGAACAGGCCTACTTTGTCATGCTGTAGTAAATTAGTTCTAACAATACGTTAAAGTTAGTAATAACCAAACCAATATTAGTATTAACATAATGAAACATAGTATTGACTAATCAAAATGCATATTAAGGTATATTATGTGGGACACAATATGAAATAACATAACAGTAAGTATGTTAATAGCAAACCAGAATGAAATAACCCATAATTCCAACAAAACAGCTAGTTTAACATAATATATTAATATTAAATCATAATAATACATAACAACAACAAATGTAAGAAGATAAGGGATGGGGTGAGAGAGAGAGAGAGAGAGAAAAGCATACCATTAGTGACATTGCAGATGATATTCCTGCACAAACTGCTAATACATAGTTCTACAGGTGTGTAGTGTCACTTGTGAGTACAGTTACTACAATTCTTCTATAGATGATGTAGCATGTACATACCTCTCAAGCTGTTGCCATGGGGCAGTATGGGCCAAGCTGTAACAAATGCAGGTACACAACTACACGGAAGTGTTTCACATAATGTGTACATACATGACTACCAAGGTGTTCTGTAAATGGATTTGAAAATACATTGCATTCCTGGTAATCATTTGTCTGATAATCATGGAACAGAATGACTGGGCATTTGCAATTATATTATGAAAAATCATGACAGTTGAAAGGTATGTTTGTGTACATTGAGTGGACTAGACAGCCATCATGTCTTAGTTGGTGGGCATGGAAGTAGAACCCAAAAGCTGTGACTGCAGGGACATATGCAAATAATTTAACAATAGACTGCAGTGACATTAGAACAGACATGCAATTAATACAGCCCTACTGCAAGTATTTAGATACATTAGTTATGAAACCACAATCCTGCTTTACACTTTATTGGTATTGCTGGTAAGTTTCTGTGAAGTATACACATGATATCTGCCCATAAAGTTGGTTGCCTCACCCATATACTTTGTTCCTGTAGTGGGAGGAAAAGAGAGCATTATGTGACTGAAAGTGGCCTGAAGACAGCCTTGAACCACACTGTGGGTTGTACATTTATCAGGCAATTACTTTTGCATTCTACTGTTATTACAGTTTTACAGTTGACTGTAGCAACATTAGAACAGGCATGCAATTAATTCAGCCATACTGCAATTAATTTGACACATTAGTTATGAAAACACAATCCTGCTATACACTTTATTGGTATTTCTGCTTAGAATCTGTGAAGTATACACACAATATCTGCCCATAAAGTGGGCTACTTCTCCCATATACTTTGTTCCTATAGTGGTAGGAAAAGAGAGCATTATGTGACTCAAAGTGGCCTGCAGACAGCATTGAACTGTACTGCGAGTTGTGCGATACATTTATCAGGCAATTACCTTTGCATTCCACAGTTATAACCATTTTACAGTTGACTGCAGCAACATTGCAGCAGGAATGCAATTAATACAGCCCTATTGTAAGTATTTTGATACAGTAGTTATGAAATCACAATCCTGCTTTACACTTGGTGGTATTGCTCCTTAGAATCTGTGAAGTATACACATGATATCTGCCCAGAACATAGACTACCTTATCCTTATACTTTATTCTTGGAGTGGAAGAGATACAGAACATTATTTGAGTGAACGTGGCCTGAAGACAGCTTTGAACTGTATTGTGGGTTGTGCAATACATTTAACAAGCAATTACTTTTTGAATTCTATTATGTATTTCAGTGTTACAGTTGACTGCAGTGAAAGAAGAACACACATGCACTGAATACAGCCCTATAGCAGTTAGTTGCAGACATGAGTTATCAAACTATAATCCGGATTTACACCTTGCTGCTTGCTGTTATTGGTATTGTTTATTGCACTACAGGTTTTATGGTTTATTGTTTATTGCACTACAGTTGTCATAAAATATCCATACTTACCAACCTCACTGTGCATGCTGGTCAGTCACCCAACAGAAGACTGCATGTTGCAAGCCCTGTCAGCTGCAGCTATTGGAAGAGAAGCACACCGTTATGCATACCAGCTTTGCACAGATTCAGCTTGTATTTTAGTAAAGTAGTAGCAGACATACTTACATATTTGTGGGGCAAGCCCATATCTCACCCATTCGACCCAAGTATCCAAGGTTCCCCTATTCCTTCACTTCAGGTCATCATAGTGGTGATGACATTGCTCACTAGTGCACTGGTAAGATCCCTGGCCAGCCATTCCCAGGCCTCATCCTTGTATTCTGACCCCTGGTAACTGCCCTGCAAAAGTCAGGGTTCATAGTCCTTAACCAGGAGCCCAACAAACACTCTGGATGCCTGCACACCCCACCTCTGTGTATAACAGCTCGCACTCTCACCAACACTGCCTGCCATATCAACAGATGGTAAGATTCCAACAAATGCTGCAGATTTCCCACATGGTGGTCTTAATATGGGCTGTTTTCTCACCCTTACATGTCATACTGCAACATTCAAAAAACCACCACGTTGCTTAGCACTGTGCATACCAGCTTCCATCTCGTAAACTTGCACAACCATGTTTTAGTGAAGCTTAGCAATGCACAAACAGGAATAACCATTACTCATGTTTAAGCAGTTCTTAGCACTGGACAGCTCTTCAAAATGTAACAGTTTTGTTTTTTTAATTAAGCAAAAGAGCAAATTAAATTTAAAAGAGGTATGACTGCTAAGGACTTGAACCCAGGACCTACTAAACTTTAGATTGTGACTTTACCCATTTAGATACTTGGATATTATGTAAACTACTATATCTACACATGTACTACTAAGCTACCTGTTAGCGTTGCTAAGCTCCACATCGCTCAAATAGGCATAAACATTATCAGAAATTAATTACATCCAGTTTCTATTTTTAGATGTCTGGCAGGTGTCAGCTGTGTATGTGTAAGAACAGGTTGGCTCTGCTGTGCTCCGCACTTTGCTGCGCAGACATTAAAAAAATAAAAAATAAATAAAATTTAGAAAATTAAAACACAAAATATTAATTCTCACACATTGCAACAGGAGCAGGGTATATCACAGGGATTCTTACCATGTACATAACATCTGTCCAGAAATTTTCTGGACAATCCACAACCACTAGATGGCCTCTACACATCTGCTTACATGGATTCAGAAGCACGGTGCTCTGCTGAGGGGGGACCATGGCCATGTACACAGATACAGTCCATGTAGGCTCTACACAGATCCTACATGGATTTTCTTAAATCCTGAGGTATGTCTCTCTTTTTACTAAGCATTTCTTCCACATACCTTACAATGATTTCCCTAATTTGTTGCTGACTTTTCTTTAGATTACCATCTTTATCTATCATTTTTATCATTACACTACTGTTCTCCTTCACTGTCTTACATAGAAAAGGTGAAACCTCTTTTTTTCTGCCTTGTAAAAATACATTTGTTTGTATAATAATTCCTTAATTTCCATATATTTTTTCTTAATTTTATTTCTTTTTCATAATATTTTCTATTATTATTTGCTAAATTATCCATCATATCTCCATATGTTTTAGTGTATTCATGTTTTTCTTTCTTTCTTACTTTACTCTGCCAAAGTTAATAAATGTATTTTTATTTTCTTTTAAAAATCATCCATCATCCCAAACAATTAACATAAAATGCTTTTATAGTAGTGTGGTCCTTCCATAATGGATTCATTTCTTTCTTTCCTTTTTCATTCCATTCACTTTTATTTCTTCTTTTTATACTCTTTCCTATCTTTATACGTTATTTAGTATCATATTGTTAAAAACCTGGAAACAAGCAAACAAACTGGTACAACAAGAGGTCCTGGTCAAAGCAAAGCCCAAAGCACAAAGTAATATTTGGTACAACAAATATTACTTTGTGCTTTGGGCTTTGCTTTAGTATCATATAGTTCCAAACACATTGCCAAATTATCTGGAAAACCCACTACAATGGTTTCTTATTCTATTATACATATTCTTTCAGATACTAAAAAAAATAATAATTTTCAAATTTTAAAGCATCTCTTCTATAAATCCATGTTTTTTTATTCCAAATGACCCAGTCGGCTGTTTTTCTACACAAACGATCTTTCCATTCCACCTGTCCTTACTTTGAATGGCTTAATCAGTGCTGAAAAGAAATATCCTGAAAACTAAAAGAAAAGCATTCCTGCTCTGCTCCTCACTAAGGGAAAGGACTGCAAGGTCTTCCACCCTACCTGTCCTTACCTCGAACGGCCCAATCTGTGCTGAAAATAAATATCCTGAAAACTAAAATAAAGCATTCCTGCACTGTCCCTTGCTAAGGAAAAGGACTGCAAGGTCTATATCTTAAGTGTAACTGTTGTCCTAATAGATGCTTGACTGAACTGGGTCTACAGCTCGCCTAGGGCTCATAGTAAAAGATAGCTTAACAGTCTTAGACTCCCTAGTCAGGCTGCTGTAATAAGTAATAAAAAAAATTCTACAGCTTAAACAGCCTGTATAACACATTCCCCCTGATTACTTCATCTCACAGTAGCTAAAGAAATAACAAAATATCTGTACAAAATTCAGGTTAAAAGCTTGCTTTCTACCAACAGTCAGTAAAGTTGCCTGGCTACGCTACAAACTTTGTTTAATACAGTGTTGAGTAAAACACAGCTCACTTTTAAAAGAATTGAGTAAAATTGAGTAAATTGTCACTCACTTTAAAAGGAACTGAGTAAAAACACTGTAAAGTTGTATTCTTTAAGCCTGCATACTCACAGACCCTGGAAATCCTTGTAACTTGATATAGCCCCGCTCCACTCACCCTTGCTTCACTCGGGCTCGCTCCGCACCATACCCTGCCCCCAAATTCCACCCACCCCCACTACTGCTAAATTTAAGCCCAATAAACCACTCCCCCCTCCTACAACCTATCATTGATAACCCACACCTCCATACGCCACCCCTTCCTGCCAACAACCCCCTTAATTCTCCACCCACATTCCTTACCAAGTACCACTACTATCAAGATGAGACCAATTATGTTCCTCTCAGTTATATTGCCTGGGCTATATCTCCTCACCATCTGTGAAAAACCAGCCCTAGCTTGGCTTTCACCACCACATATCTCATACCATCTCTGCTCCCACCTTGAGTGAATCAGACCATCCCCTAGCTGACTACAAACCTGTCCTCTCCATTTTTAACAACCACCAACTAACTAGACCACCGACCATCTCCCCCAAAACTAGATATTATCATAAAATAATAAGTAAACTGCTGAAACTAATAATCATGGTACGATTTACTCTGATGAGGGATGGAGACATCCACCCTAAACCTGGAGCCACCCTTCCCACAAGCTCCCAGCCCACTACCACCTTCAACATTTGGCCAAATGCAAGGTCCCCTAACTCTCCCCTGACCTGTCACCCAAACATCAGGAGCATTAACAACAAGGTCCATAATCCTCATGCCCTTCTAGCCACCTACTCGCCTGATGTGCTATGTCTTACAGAAACCCGGCTAAAACCAGGAACTAAAAGTGATGAGGTTATCCCACCAGGGTACAACACAGACTAGACTGAAACCCCAGGAAAGGTGGAAGAGTAGCAGTTCTGTTTAAAAACACAATAGATGTCACTCTAGCCCCACAGCAACCCCCCTTGTTCAATAATGCAGAAGCCCTAGTTAGCAAACTACAGCTTAACAAAAGTAAATCTATATTCATTGCCTACATTTATATCCCCCCAGGCAACAATGCAAATACCCTAGAAGACTTCCTCCAATGGCTTTCCAACACATATCCATATGAAATTATGGTGTTAGGAGATGTTAATATTGACTGGAACAACTGGTCCTCTGAATCTCCCCCCATCCATATAAACCTTGACAGCTATACCCAACTTGTATCCTCACTCATCAGAATAAATAAATCCAACTACAAAGGCAATATCCTGGATTGGATTCTTATCAACAATCACCCAGATCTGTATAACACGGGTACCCTCCCAGATGATGTAAGTGACCACTTACTCACTTACATCATTAAGCATAAAGTAGATAACTACCACCAAGTTCTTTATAAATCTATCAGAAACAACAAGAACTTTAACTCCACTGACTTTCAGAATGAACTGAGAGCATGCAATTGGGCCATAAAGAACTTCCACTAGATGTTGCTGTAGACAATTTTAATTCTAAATTCCTCTCCATTCTAGATTCCCATGCTCCTGTCTGCACCCTTAGAGCCATAACTAAGACCACCCCCTGGCTCTCTAAAGTAACCAAAACCAAAATCATAGCAAGAAATAAAGCATGGAACAATTAGCACACCTCCAAAAACCTACTTGACCATATTAAATTCTGACAACTAAGGAATGATACCAAGAAAGCCACATTGTTAAACAAAAAAAACTTATATCAACACCTTCAGCAAAAACACCAGAACAAACCTCAAAAATTTTGGGCAGGCATAAACAAACTCCTCCACCCTGGCCAAACGTCCACCCCCACCCCCTCAACTTGTGACCTTAAAACTCCAGAGGAAACTGCTAACATCATTAACAACTTTTTTACGAAAACCATCCAATCACTAGCTAGCCAACTACCCCCCCCACCAGCTCCTTTCAAAACTTCCCCACAACCACTACCACACTCCCTTTCGCCTTCCAACCTGTATATACATCGACCATCCGATCTCTAATTAACAAACTAAAGCCCACTACCCTGGCAGCTGATCTCCTCCCACCAGAATATTTACAAAAAGGGGCAGATGCCATTGCATACCCTGTCTCGATCATAATAAACCACACCTTGACTTAAGCCACTATTCCCTCTCTCTGGAAGGTTTCCCATGTCATTCCCCTTCATAAAGGAGGGAATTCTTTAGATCTCTCAAACTTCCGACCAATAACCATACTATCACCACCGGCCAAAATTATGGAAAAGTGCATCTACAACCAATTAATGCACTATCTCACCCAAAATAAACTACAGGCCAACTCTCAGCATGGTTTTAGGCCACACCACAGCACCACATCAGCCCTCCTATCCCTTTCTAACTCTTTCAACACCAATCAAAACAATAACAAATGTACCTCAGCTCTCTTCCTAGATCTCTCTAAGGCCTTTGATATGGTCACTCACCAACTGCTTCTCCGCACCCTGAAGGAACTGTCACTGAATAGTAGCTCCATTAAATGGTTCCAATCTTACCTGTCTGATAGACAACAAGCAGTTTTATGGCAGAATATCCTATCCACACATCTACCCATTACTCTAGGAGCCCGCCAAGGCTCCATACTATGACCACTACTCTTCTCAGTCTTTATCAATGACCTACCCACCATCACTCCCAAGGCCACCTGCATCCAATACATGGATGAATCTACTATAATATGTACCGCCTCCTCCTCAACTGAGCTTATAACCATAACCCAGAATACTTTCAGTGATGTAGAAAAATGGTTTGCAAACTGTCAGCTTCTATTAAAACCCAACAAAACTAAACTGCTCATCTTTTCCCCCACCTGCAAATCCTACTCACCATTCTCTACTATAAGTTCCAGCAACGGCACAATCATATCTCCAGATACTCACACAAAACTCCTGGGTGTCACAGTCAATAACACCCTAAAATATGATATCCATGTCAATCAAGCCATCAAATCTGTCAACAAAAAAACTGAGCTCCCTATACAGGATCAAACCCTTCCTCACTCCTTTTGCAAGAACCACTATCACTCGGTCCCACCTACTATCTACCCTCCTCTATGCCTCCCCCCTCTTCATTAACCTGAACCAAGCCACCCTTACCAAACTTGTTAGTTGTTACAACCATATTGCTAGATTTGCTACCGGTGCTACCTCTAGGACCCGCCATTGTATCTACCTAACTCAACTAGGATGGCTAGAGTGGCCCAGTCTTCTCGGATACAACCAACTTATAATAAACTAAAAAATACTACATCAACCCGAAAAAACACCAGCACTAAATAAGATCATCATACCATACAGCAACCTGAGGACACTGCATTCTGCTGACAAACTGCTGGTACAAACAACTAAGAGCATAAATTTGGCTGGGGACTCACTATTCATCAACTCAGTAGGCACGACTTGGAATATGCTACCTGCTGAACCTATTCACCAATCCTCCTTAACCCAGTTCAAAAAAGGCTCAAACTACACTTCCAATGGCATTGGCAGTGTCCCTGCTTAAACCCCGACTAATCACCACCCACTGTTCCTGCAAACTCTCCCTAAGCATTTCAGTCTTATACTATAATAAGTGTATGAATTCTTGAAGGGACTTAACCCATAACTCCATGTATTATTGTCTGAAATTGAAGCCGCGTGATTTTGATGTTGTCTACTATCTTTTATCCATGTTTGTCACCCTACTGAAAACTGCATATTATACTTATCTATAAATGTTTCTATTGTTCCTAATGTATTTATACTCTGCTTTCTGGAGCTTTTCTCCCCAGGCCTCCTATGAAAATGGACATATATCCAGTCGGATTTTCCTGGTAAACAAATGTAAAATAAAATAAATGACCATTTTTCCACATTTCATTACTTCCATCATCTTTTTTTTATATCTTTTCCTCTTACATTCTCCCTTTCTTTACTAATCACATAAACATATATAGCAATAATTCTATAAACTTTTCTTGTCATCTTATATCTATAGTTGTTAATCTTCCCATTTTAATAATATAACATCTAAAATCTTCATTATTCTTCTCCATTCTGCTATTCCTGAGCATTTCTCATTCTGTGTTCCATATTATTTCTCCAGCCCATATTTTTTGTGTCTGTAATCTTTCCTCAGATGTCAAAAATCTTATGTCCTCCAAAATAATACTGACATCACAGCTGTTGCACCATTCTAAAATTGCTATCCTTTTTGTAATACTTTTCATGCTATTAACAACTTTCACTGAAAAAATCCTTACATTATTCCTTTCCCTATTGTTTAATTTAAGAGATAGACTAATCTTATACTAGCTTCTTAAAAACAATTTGTTATCCATTCCCTTTCTTCACCTTTATATCTTTTGCTTTACGTGTTCTTTTTCTATCTTTTTGCTCTTCTACCAATAGAATTTGTTTTTCCTCTTACCATCTTCCAACTAATAACTTTTTCATAACTAATGTCTGATTTTATTTCTAGTTCCTCTCTTTCATTATATTTCAGTATCTCCCTTTTTTCTTCTTCTAAAGTTGCATCTATTTTTATCTCATCTTCAGTCATATTTTGTTCTTTACCTTGCTCTGATTCACAGATTTCAACTCATTCTCTTTTACTTTACAATCCATCCAAGAATATCCATTTTTTACATTTATAGCATTCAAGTTCATATTTCTTTGCTTCATGTCCCATTAACCACATACATATCATTTCTTTTTATCACAATTTATGGTTAACTGTCCTTCATTTCTGCAGGGAAAAAAAGATGTCTTTGGGTGTTAACAGTATTTTACAACACCCATATTACCATCAATATTTATAATACTCAGAATATGTACCATTTTTTCCATTTCTGTTTTTAAAATGACAATGCAATCACAAGCCCCAGTCCATTCCTATTATCATAAACTTTTGAAATGTTTATTATTTGTTACATATTAAGGCACTAGTCAATGTATATATGGTCTATGAAAAAATTAATAACCAAAGGTATAGCATACAAATGAAGGAAACTGGTACTGGTAAATAAATGAATGAGCATGAAGAAATGTGTATATTAGAGCGCTTTAGCCTCTGCCTGATACTTCATCAGAACAAAATCATCAAGAACCCACAGTCATACATATACTAAAAACATGACCTGTTAGTCAGTTTCCTATAAATTAAAGTTAATTTAATTAATTGTGTCTGTTGAATACATACTGCAGCCTTCTGTATTAAGAACTAAATTTAAACAGTTATTCAAGTGAACTACAATATATATAGTAAATAAATAAGTACATAAAAATTCACCAATACATATAAAAACATCATGATGCAATTTAAATAAACTATGCCTTGTAAATAATAAAAATAGTTAAAACTTCCTGAAAAAACTATCAAATAACAAATAAATCAATGCTTTACAACTTTTCAGTCACTGATTTCAAAACAGGTTTGACTGAAATAGTTGTGTTCAGCCTAGGTGGTGCACTGACATTAAGTTTAAGTTGCCAAACAAGCTCCTTAAATTTGAGTTGGTTCTCTCAGTCAGCACCCGTAGAGTTAATGCTAATCTTGTCAACAATGCCAAACGTAAAACCTTCAAAGATGGCACATTGACAAAAATGTTTATACAGAGCATTAACCTTGTTTTTAGTTTTAATCTCAGAGTTATGCTCATAGATTATTTTCCATAATGCCCTCTCTGTTTTTCCTATGTAAAATGATGGGCATGTGTGATGATAGGAGGTACTGCCAGCTATGCCAGGACAAATAGGGCAGTGGATTTGCAACATTTGCCAGCACAGATAGCTGGAAGGTTGTAAAGAATTATATGTTATTTGTGTATCAAACTGATTTGTGCAGATGCTTGTGTTTTAAATGTATTTGTAAAGTTGCTTGTGTTACAATGTATCAACAGTATGCCCTGCTGGAAAGAAAAGAAATGTACATGCATTATTGCAACTGAATTAAATGTATATGTTTCAACAGAGGATACTGACAGAGCAGGGGTTAATCACAATCCAGCTGCAGCAAACTCTAAAATATATATGAAATTAAATTACTTTATGGGTTAAGCCATAAAGATGTTATCCCATAGTTTTGAATCGAGCCAGAGACATAATCCCCCTGATTCTCAAAAGCCTGCACAGTGTGAAAGATCAGTACAGGAGCTCAAGCAGGCAATATGTCCGCTGTGCGATCTAGGAACAGCCTGCAGGGGTGTGCATGAGCGCTCCTGCACTAATCTTGCATGGACAAAGCCATTGTATGCAAATCACCCCATTTGCAGGAGAAATCCATGCAAATGAGGTGAATTTGCGATCCAGGAAGCTTGCGACCGTTCATGCAGGACTAGTGCAATCACCAGAAATGTACTCGGTTAGTAACCAACTACATGTCTGCAAAATCCAAAACAGAGCTATGACAGCCCCAAATAAATGCTGCATATCATGTAGTAAGCATACCAATGGCCAAATATAAGGCCATTGGCATTGCAAACATACAAAAATTTAAAAAATAAACTTTTAATTCCTATTAGTCGATCTCGTCTGTTTAAGCATTCAGCGGCACGCAAATGGGATCGGGGAAAAATAAAATGAACCTAAATTAAGCAGTCTAACTAACATCAGTATTCTGCCATGCAAGTCAATGGCAGGCAGAAAAAAACCTGGCCATTGAGTAGTGGTTGTTAAGGGGGGAGGCTCAGTGTGAGACATGTAACTATGCATTAACAGGCAATCCTATGCAAATGAGGGGAAGGATAGTGAATCCCAGGTTTCCCCAGGATGTAAGGCAGGTCCCAACAGTGTAAGAGATGAATAGCTGGGTTCAAGCCTAGGAGGTAGGTGACATCATGGGGGTATGTGTCAGGCATACTGTAAGCGGATTGGAGGTCTGTGGCCTGGGGTTGCTCCTAGCATAGCACAGCTAAGCTAGGGGGTCTGTCTAAACCTGCCTAGCAGTCATTACAAAGCTAAGCAGATGTGCGTGCCACACACCAGTTTGTACAGGAAGAAAAAAGAGGTTAAACCAGGAAATAGCAGTAGTGTGCATATTTGAGCACTCTGTGCGGCACACACACGGGCTTAAACAGGAAGGCAATGGGAAGGGAAAAAAGCAGTAGGAAGGTAATCAAGGAGTACTAGCTTAGCTGGCAGATGAAATGTCAGACCCAGCCAATTACACAGGCAGCAGACCAGCCCAGCACAGAACACTATTATAAACTATGCAAACACCTACACCTCTGTTTTTCCCACACCACCGGTGTAAACAAGTGGGGAACTTTTAACACTCAAAACTGCAAAATTTTATGGGCTGCAATAGCTAACATACAGCAACTTGTGGAAGAGGCTGAGAGTGGTGAGGATGTGAATGCTGTTGAGCAACCTACAGTGAGGAGATGGAGAAGAATGTACAGACTCAGGGTAACCTACCAAGGTCTACATGAGCTGGAGATAGTGGAGCACTATAGGGTGGACAGGGACCTCCTTCAGCAAATTGTTGCGCTGTGCCGGCCATGCCCACACACAAAACTAACAGAGGGGAACCCATCCCAGTGGATACAAAGGTATGTGTAGGCCTAAGAATACTAGCTACAAGTACCTTCCAAAGGCCATCTGGGGATAAGATGGGGATCTCACAGGCATCAGCATCCAGGGTACTCCACCAGTTCCTGGATGCAATGTCAGCACATGTCTGTGAGCATGTATATTTCCCCAACACCCGTGAGGCGTTGGCCATATGCAACTGTTCCACCAAATAGCAGAATACCCAGAGGTAATGGGTGCTATAGACTGCATGCACATATGCGTCAAAGCATTACCTGGTGAGCATGGTAGGGTCTACATCAACTGCAAGGGCTTCCCCTCCATCAACTGCCAGGCCTTGTGCGATAGTCAGGGCATAATAATGAATGTGTGTGCTGGATGCCCTGGAAGCTATCACGATTCCCACATCTGGCATCAGAAGCAGCTGTACCAGAGATTTGCCAATGGGGAAATCCCACACGGTCACCTAGTGGGGGATGCTGGATACACACTGGAGCTGTGGCTGATGACACCCATCAGAAATGCACAAACACCCGAACAAGAACTCCATAATGAGGCACATGCACAAACAAGAATCATAATAGACTGTGTGTTTGGGATGTTTAAGTCATGGTTCCGGTTCCTGGACACATCTGGCGGTGCCTTACAGTACTCACCAGCTACATGTACCCAAATTGTCCTTGTATGTGCCATGCTACACAATATGATCCTGTGAAAACAGCTGCAGCAGGAACAGCATGGGACAGGGACACACAGCCCCCCACCATTGCCAAGGCCTGCATGGGCACAGAGTGACTCAGAGGAGGAATAACCTGAGCCTGCTCCAGGAGGCAGAAGGAGGTGTACCCAGTATGCCCTGGCCTTGGCAAAGAGGCAATGCATAGCACATACACTGACATGGGAGGAACTCTGACTCTCACATACAGTAAAAGGGATGCCAAACATTACTACCTGTGCCTAACCATGTATAGGGAGTGTACTATGTGCATCCGACATAGGCAGCCCTGCAGCACCACCCTCAATACTGGGACACCCACAAGGTAAGTGACTCACACATGCCAGTCGGGGGGGGTTCACATACCCAACAACAGTCACAGCCAGCAGGACAGGTGTAGACAAACACAAACAAAGGCTGTGCTATGGCCTCTGAATGAGGCCTATGGGCAACCCCCCCCCAAGGCCTACACAGACTGATTACAGCAGGCCAGGCAGTGAGATGTCAGTTGTGAAGGCTAGGAAGTTAGACACTAATATGTAGGTAATTATAAGCTAAGTTCTGTAGTACACTCGTATGCCTCTAGCCAGCACGATAGGTAAGACCACAGCCTGAAATGGAGTACCCGACATGCCAGTACAGTCCTAGCAAATGTGCACAAGTGTCAGGTGCACTCCCCCATCCTACGTAGGCATATAGTAACAGTCAGGTGTGCCCCCAAATCCTGTGTAGAAATGTAGAAATAGTCAGGTGTGCCCCCCCCCCGCTATGCAGAAATGTAGTAACAGTCAATGCCAACTGATCGATGGATACCCTGCTGAGACAGCATGCTACCTGTCAGTCTACAACACAAATGTCAGCACTGCAGTACAAACTACCTGGACTTGACCCACACATGCAATACAAACGGCCATACTGGGCATGCTCATACACATAGAGAAATGAAGGCATTGTAAGTCAACAACATACTGAAGGATCACACTGGGCATGCTCACACACTTACGTGAAGGCAATGTCTGCAAACACTAGTGGACCAGACATATCTGGCAGTCGCAGTTGTTAGTGCATACTCTCGTCAGTATGCATCACTCATGCCTTTCACACACAGTGGATAGGAATACAGACATATATGTAAGGACAACACACTATAATAAACCAAAGGTAGACAGACATAGATGTGTGGAAGAGGGTGACTGAGACAAGGAGCCATCCAGGCCTGTCCCACCCAGCACACAGCCAAAGGGCCTCAAACACATGAGATGCAAATGTCACTCACTGCAGATACTAGCCACCAATATCTGTCAGCAGTACAGACTATGTGGTGCACGTGTCAGCTGTGCGAAATGACTGTACAAGGAAGTAGTCATCTAGCAACTGCATACACTTACCTGTGAAATATAACCCTGTGTGTGCCTGTATGTGGCATGTCAACCCCTAGATGAATGAGTAATGGCCCATGCACACACACTGCCCATAGCCCTACTATGACAAGCCTGCTGATGTCATCCAACGTGAAATACACCTTTGGGAGAATTGTGGCCTAGTAATCTCCATGGTGCATCCCATAACTGTGTAGTGTTGTAGTGTGATAAGCTAGTTAGGTAGGAGTTTGAATCCCAGACTTGTCAACTGTGTGTGTGCATGACTATATAGAGAGCAATCCCTTTTAGGGTAGTTACACTCCCAACAATTTAAATGCACAACTTAGGTAAGGCCGCTGATGTCATCTACCTAGAAATATACCTCTGAAGATTGTAGCCCAGTAATCACTATAGTGTGTCCTGTAACTGCGTACTGCTGTCGTGTGATAATGTAGGTATTATAATCCCAGACATGGCAACTGTGTGTGTGTGCATTTGTGTGCGTGTCTGTCTGACTGTGTAGAGAGCAATGCTTTTTAGGGTAGTCACACTCACAACAATTTTAATGCACAACTTAGGCAAGGCTGCTGATGTCACCCACCTAGAAATACACCTCTGGGAAGATTGTAGGCCAGTAATCTCTATAGCGTGTCCTGTAACTGCGTACTGCTGTCATGTGATAAAGTAGTTAGGCAGGGTTTCCATTCCCAGACATAACAACTGAGTGTGTGTGTGTGTGTCTGTCTGTGTAGACAGCTATGGTTTTTAGGCTAGCCACACTCCCCACAATCCAAATGCTCAACCTTTGCAAGGCAGCTGATGTCATCCACCTAGTAATACACTCCTGGGAAGCTGTAGCCCAGTAATCTCTGTAGCGCTTCCTTTAACTGCTTATCTCTGTAGTGTGATAAACTACTTAGGTAAGAGTTCTATTCCCAAAACATGGCAACTGTGTGTGAGTGTTTGTCTGTCTGTGTAGAGAGCAATGCGTTTTAGGCTAGCCACACTCCCTATAATCCAAATGATTAACCTTTGCAAGGCAGCTGAGGTCAGCCACCTAGCAGTACACCTCTGGGAAGCTGTAGCACTTTAATCTCCGTAGTGCATCCTGTAACTGCGTACCGCTGTAGTGTGTTAAACTAGTTTGTTAGGAGTTCTATTCCCAGACATGGCAACTGTGTTTGTGTGAGTGTTTTTCTGTCTGTGTAGATATCAATGCTGTTTAGGCCAGCCACACTACCCACAATCCAAATGCTCAATCTTTGCAAGGCAGCTGATGTCATCCACCTAGTAACACACCTCTAGGAAGCTCTAGCCCATTAATTTCCATAGTGTGTTTTGTAACTGTGTCCCACTGTAGTGTGATAAACTACATAGGTAGGTGTTCTATTCCCCAGACATGGCAAGTGTAGATGGGTGTGTGTTCCTATGTCAGTGTAGGAAGCAATGCTTTTGAGTTCATTCAGACATTACAACCTCCAATGGTCCACTTTGACAAGTGTGCCAATGTCATCAACTGTGAAATACACCTTTGTGGAAATGATAGGCCAGTAATCTCCGTGGCGCGTGCCGTAACTGTATACTGCTGTATTGTGATAAACTAGTTAAGTAGGAGTTCTAACCCCAGCCTTAGCAACTGTGTGTGTGTGTCTGTCTGTGTAGAAAGCAATGCTTTGGAGAATAGATACACCCTCTACAATTTAAATGTTCTGGGTAAGGCTGCTGATGTCATCCATCCTGAAATACACCTTAGGGAAGGTTATAGCCCAGTAATCTCTGTAGCATGTACCATAACTGTATACTGCTGTAGTGTAATTCAGAACTCTAGTAGGGTTCTATACCCACTCATGGCAGTTCAAGATGTTTTGTGTGTGTTCCACTGTCTGTGTAGGGAGCAATGCATTTTAGGCTAGTCACACTCAGTACATGTCAAATGCCCTGCTTTGGCAATCCTTCTGATGTCAGCCAATGTCATATACACCTTTGAGGAAAAGGTACTGCAGTAATCACCATGGCACGTGCTATAACTGTGTTGTGCTGTAGTGTAATAAACTAGTTTGGTAGCAGTTCTACTCCCGGACATGACAGGTGCGTGTGTGTTTGTACCTCATATCCTGTGTGGAGGAGGGTGTGTTTGTGTAGCAGGTTTAGCAATTTCCTTATATGGTGGCCCTAGTACATATCACAATGTCCACTACACAGGAAAAACAGCTGTGAAATAGCCAAGAGGCTGGGGTGCATATCCATACCCATACATGTGACATCAAGGCAAGGCAATCACAGTTAGCAACCCCAGTATTAACCAGAGCACACTCTCAACCCATGTCTCATACACATACACACATGGCGAGGCAAAAGTCATGATGTGTGTAGTACACTGCATATTGGCAACTGATAGTAACTATAGTGTGAATGCAATGGCCTACAGAGGCCATGGCACCCTGTCCATCAGTACAATAGGCACATAATAGCAGACAGTGCGCCTTCATTATGTTTTCCACTGGATGCCTGCAACAACTGTGGTTCCATCACATGTGATCCACAAAGGACATACCATGCCTTACACACATGCCCTGTATGGACAAATGCTACTGACACCAGGGAATACTTGTAGCATGCTATCAGGGTGGATGCAGGTTCAACCTACTGTCCATTACCTGGACCCGCCACATGAGGGCGGAACTTTCACATCTGATGATAACATTCTGTGTACACAACATGGGCCAGACAAACCAGGTACACTTCCACATGCCACTGTACACGAATGTGGGATGTGTGCACTCCCAAACACCGTCCATGTCATGGCGTATGGAACATATACATGCCAAGCATTGCACAGCACTGGCCATGCACAATAGCAACCCAGGAGACTGGATGGTGAATACTATACCCACCTGTGTGGTCCATTCCGGACACTACACCCCTTAGCCATAATGCAGACTATTCTCATGTGGATGATGCCAAGGTATACCCCTCACCTAGCCTTGTACAGCCATCTGGCACCATCAACCACTACACACCCGTGAAGCACTGCAAACATGCATGCTGGTACTAGCACCCTGTGTCTGTGATTGTGGTGTATGATGCTTCCGACCACATTCACACCCAGTACCACCCCCATTGGCTTACTGAAGCATGTTCTCTAATGTTAGACACCGCCACATATCCTTTGACCATAGAACCTCAGAATAACCCCTGTGGGCGAATTGATACCTATGCATTACTGTATTGTGGCAAGGTAAGTGGTTAGGAAGTGTATTCATTACCTTGCTAAGTGTGGTAATGTGTTTGAGTCCCTTACAGAGTGTGGCTGTGTTGTCACTGACACCTGTTCATGTAGACAGGCTCGTGTGCTACACCTAAAGTATCACCAGCACATATACATCTGGGCAGCTCACCAACATGTAAGCTATGTGGCGCATGCAATAACTGCATACACATGTGATAGCTATGCATAGTCAGTCAGGTGTTTGAAGCCCTATACTGGTAGGTGTGTGACACAAACATGCTTAAGTTTTACTCACCCACACCTTCCCTGACATACTTTGTCTCTGTTTGTCCCACCCACAGCCTCTATGGTGGATGTGGGATGTACATCTGCTTTGCTAGGCTTGTGTTTTGTAAGTGATGGTCATGATCAGCTGATAGCCTCTGCACCAGTTGCAGTCCTCCTCTAGCTTAGTGCATGTGGAACAGCTGTGGTAACATTCCCATAGCTAATTGCATGGTAACACACACCAATATCTAGGAACATTGTTTTGATGTTGGTCCTTTACATCCACTGTGGGCAGGAACTAGATCTGTCATTTGGCAAAATGCATCTCAGATGGATTGGGGATTTACCTCTAACAACTTACACTGTGGAAACAGTGCAACACGCAGGAGGGGGATGTGCCTGACCTGACTACAGCTGTAAGTGCTGCTATACTGCATATGGAGTAATGTTGGTTTAACAGAGTGTGTGTGTGCGTGTGTGTGCATGTGTGTGTGTGTGTGTGTGTGTGTGTGTGTGTGTGTGTGTGTGTGTGTGTGTGTGTGTGTGTGTGTGTGTGTGTGTGTATGTGTGTGTGTGTGTGTGTGTGTGTGTGTGTGTGTGTGTGGATATGGCTGTCCGACATGTTGTAATACCTGCCATGTCAGTACTGTGTTTATGAGGAATTCGCATCTGCAGGGACGTCAGCAGACTGGGCAGTGTGTTGTGCCCTTGGTGTCATTTGATACCCACTGAGCACGTATCTGTGAACTGCAGAAGGTAGTGTGAGGATTGCAGTCTGTAGATGGTGAAAGCCCTGACAGTTACTGACTTCATATCCCTCATAGGACACATGTTGCAACAAACCCTGTTACAACAGTAGAGGTCATCAGCTGATCATGACCCTCACTTACATGAGGTTATCACAGAAACATGTCAATATTGGCCCTGTGTATGTGCTTCCGGCCACATCTCTGTCACCTCCCCCCCACATAATCATCTTCAACAGAGTATACACACAACTCATTAGGTATGGCTACAGCTACAGCTTAACTACCATTTGGACAGATTGTGTAGTATACCACACCTTCTGCTATGTGATTGTAACCATGTCCCCTGAGTGGACACTAACATTGCCAGCCTGTTCAAGACTGTTCACTTGCATGCCATTGCCAGGGCCACTATGGTTACATATATGCCAGTAGTATGGCTGCTCTGAGATTGCTGCACATCTGACAGTCTGTGTTATAGGGGGGGGTTCTATGCATGCTGTTGGACATGTACCGGGATTGTGTAGACTATTACTACCAACATATGTACTATGACTGTGACACAATAACATGTATATGTTCCATTGATCAGCAGATCCACCTCTCCAAACCAATCTGACCAGGATACCTGGCCACATCACATGTGTGTGCCAACCTGGGGCCTCCTTGTGTACTGTTACAGCCACATCAGGTGGAACCACCCAAGGGATGTTGGCCCACCCCCCTCAGGCACACACCAGCATGCCCCTCTTCCCTGAGCTCAAGTCTTGCACCTGTTCAATACCAGGCTCCACAGACACATGAGGGATATGCTACATCCATCTGAGGCACCCAGTACACATTCACACAGCCAACACTCTCCTCCTGCTCAGCCACCAGACCTGGAACCTTCAGGACGTGGACTACTGTTGTGAGTGGGAGTTGGTGGGAGCCTTGTTCCCACTGTGCCCATATTGGGGACCATGGTGCGTCCACATCATAGACCACACACATCATCTATGGTGTTTACCCACCACATGTGTCACATACCACCCCTGTAGACTGTCCTCTATATCTATCAATCCTGACCACCTCCATGTGTGCATGTGCCATACTTCCCCACATTCCCACAGCATACTTCACAGGAGGGGGCATTGTGGTGCTAGGATGGGACTAACATGTGACATACCCATCCATGGTGTACACACTGCCAGCTGTAGATATCTGTCTGTATTGCTATGTGTGCTGCTGCCTCGCACATAGCAATCATCACTGTAGTAGTGATATAGGGGACATGTCTTACCATACATATCTGTTAGTGTGTGTGTTTGTACAGATGTAGACATTTGCATATCGGTATTTATCTATATGTGTGTAGATATATGTGACTTCATATATATGTGCTCATAAATATGTCTACACATGGGTATATGTATATTTCTGGACATACATGCTGATACACATATATATCTTTAAATATTATATATGTGACATATGTACGCATATGCATACCGATATGTGGGGTACATTCAGACATCAGCTCCACAATCTCACAACACCTTCCTGCACAGCTGCACTGTTTTGCCTTGCTACAACACAGACAGGTGCCACATATGGACACAGCCTGACATTAGGGGGGTATATTTAGGAGCTATTACACACCTATGGCATTCCAGCATGCTACATTACAGATTCACCTGAGTATTCTGTCAGTGGTGGGATGTGGCTCCCACATGTCCATCACAATGACATTACTTCCACCACCAGCTATTGGTCATGTAATATACATACTCCCCATTACACTACACACACTATGATGGCTTACATCTTGTCTGTCAGTGCTGACCTGCGCAGTTAACAGCTATGGCTCACTACACACAGGGACAGACACTATTGTCCATAGCAGTTGTTCAGTTGAACATCATCACAACAACACCTGATGGCACATATAGCTCATTCCACATCACCTATGCCAGTATGATGGACCAGGTACTACATGCTATTACATGTATATATACCTCACATACCTGTTGTGGGAATGGTGTCTTGTTGAATGACAGTTGGCTAAATGCCTGTGACATCAGCTTTTTCTTTGAAGAGCTTTGTCTTTTCTTTCTTTTTCTCTTCCTCTCTCTCTCTTTCTTTCTCTCTCACTCCCTCTCTCTCCAGTAACTAGATTGAGCTGCTTTGAATAGATTGCAGCCTGGCTTTAGTATGTGGTGCACATGATTAGGTGATGGCCTCTGCACCAGTCAGTGTCCTCCACTTGCTAACTGCATGCAGCTTGCTGTGTAGTACCTCCAATTACAACTGTCATGGCAACCACCTACTATAAATCCCCACATCATGTGGGCGTGGTCCCTTTACCTTTCCTGTGTGATGGACATCATTACTGTGTGTGGGCATCAGTGTTACAGACAGCAGGTAGCAATACATCTTACAGGAGAACTGGCACACTTAGGGCAGCTACATATTTGTAGGAGGTTCCAGAACTACAGACAAAGTGTGAGTAGAGTTGTGTTATGCTTTGTATAGTACTGGTGTTACAGGGTGTGTGTGTGTACATACTAGTTTACCTTGGAATGGAGTCTGTCTGCATAGCTCTCACCTGTGGGCCTATCCTCTTGGTGGCCAGAGGTGTGCCTATCATGTTATGTCTGTCCTCCACACAGGTGCTGTGTCGGATATTTCACTGGCAGTGTGTGTGTTGAGTGCTATCAGTACATGGCTACATCCATTTATGTTTCTAACCTCAATTCCCTGACTAAGGGTATGCTGTAGACTATCCTGTGTCACCGGTGACTTGCTTAGTGTATGACAACAGTTTTCCACATATGGGCCTGTGTTCCAGCCTCTGTCCTTCACCTACATATCAAGCTTTGCACATATGACATGCTGCCAGGGGTTGTTCTGTAGTGGGCTGTAAGTATGTCACACTGCCATTGCTGCCATCAGTCCACTGCTGTTGTATCCCCCACACATATGGTGGGGCTGAGGCCATATATGTGTGGGCTTCACCTACACAATACATGTGTGCCCTTATGCACTCCAGAGGCCAGTGTATGTAACAGTGGTATATGGCCCTGTACTATTGAGATTGGGGGGGTGTATCATAAATTACCCAGGCTGTTACAAAATGTGGGGGTATCAGGGGTGAGCTGCCTTAAGATATCTGGATGTACAGTACCATACACTTCACCTATATTTACATTACTTACATACATTGGGTTAATGCAGGCCTACTGCCTCCTGCCATACAGACTGTTATGTTTGTCAGTGTGCTTGTGATGGTGTCAGTTAAGCCTTGTTATGCAACAGTTACATCCCATTTGGTCAACTGAAGTCTTTACCACCTAGTGATTTTGTACAGAGTGTAGATAAAGGCTGCTGAACTATACACCTGCATTACTTACTGTTGATAGTTTGGTATCCTGTGGCCCAGTCTGTCTTTACAATTGTACAATATGAAGGGTTGGCCTGGACAGCAGCAGCTGTGAACCTTTCCAGACTACTGTATTAATATAACGGTTTCACAGTTGCATTACTCTGTTTATATGGATGTCCGTGTCTGAACAGCTATAATACATGGCATATAAAACTGTAATAGTACACAAATAAAGATTATCCATTTCTGCAAACCTGTGTGTGGTGTTTTACCCTATGACCTCTCTGTGGGCATATGTTGCAGGCAGCAATTGTCATTTGTATGGGTGGCCCATACACTGTCCAGTATATGTATCTTAATGTACATATCTCTGCGTGTGTCTGTGTAGTCACATGTATATATATATATATATATATATATATATATATATATATATATATATATATATATATGTGTGTGTGTGTGTGTGTGTATATCTGTATCTGCATATATGTGTCTGTGTATATTTATCCTGGGGATGTTGATAGCTTCCATATTTTACATCTCCTATGGGAGCCACACTGTGCTGCATGATATGTTACCAATACCAGCCTGAAACCATACAGGTGGGTTGTAGTACTGTTTACATGTTGTGCACATGTCACGTCAGGTCCTGCTTATATGATCTGTAACACTTTAGTGTATTGCAGTGTGGACGTGTTTGGCTGTGGTGGGGGGGCATGCCTATTCGTACATGAGGTATATTGTTTGAGGCGTCTGAACCCCATTAACGGTACATGTGGACATATTTGTATTTGTCAGTCTACCATTGCTATCTACAGATGTGTGGCCATATATATATATATATATATATATATATATATATATATATATATATATATATATATATATATATATATATATATATATATATATATATATATATATATATATATATATATAGATATATAGATATTTACATCTATTGATATGTTGTATCTGTTTAGATATTACTATATTTACTCACACAAATACATTTACATGTTGGAATATATTCTCTGTACTGTTGAATGACTGGGCTGATTGATATGTTTTGAATACATCAAGATTATATATGTCTGCCATGGCTTAGTGGCAAATCACTTTGTGTATGCTGTACAAGGTCCTGGGTTCAAGCCTTGCAGACACTGTTTCTTTTGTTGCTGGGCAGAAGACGGGCCATTGGATATAAAGTGATCAAGGCACTTTAAAGCAGTCGTAAGTGGGGGGTGCACATGTTTGCACGGAGGTGAGCACTGTTAACTTCTGGTCACACTTTCTTCTACTCAGTTAGGTCCCATATTGCTTAATCTGTGTAGGCAGTGCTTACCCCCATGCAGACGCACATAAACACGCTTACTAGTGTTTACATATGCCTACTACTGCTTATTTGTGCTTAAACCTGCTTAGTAGTGCTTTATTCTGTATGACACTGACACTTTACATGTGCATTCCCTGCAGTACTCTAGTCCATACATATGTGTCATTTAGTGCGTTTTGCTGCAACAACAGTGGTTATAACATGCTTCACCATGTAAAATTGATTGTGCTGCACAGGGACTTGAACCAGGAATGCCTGCTCATCAGGCGACTGCTCTGCCCACTTCACACTATTGCTTACATCCACGAGGCGGTCCAATTTGAACCTCTCCAGCCAACCCCGGCATGCCTCGACCCATAATTTCATACCCATCCCCCCCACCCGCTCCCCCTCTGCAGCAATCATCCTTTCTCTGGGTGCAGGTCGGGTCTAGCCACACCACTACACACTGCCCACGCTCCACTTCATGGGACCCATGACGTACATTGTCTCGACCCTTGGATCATCAGGTTTTCCCAACCTTGTAGTCCAAGAACATATGTGCCCTGCCTTGACGAATTGGTATAATGCCTGGAATCCAAATATCCTACTATTTTTGGGTTGTCCCACAAAGGAAGTTCCTGTCTTTGTTTCTAGATTAGACTTAGCAGGTCTACAATGTTTCTCCCACTGGTAGTATCCTGCCTGTGGTTTGGGAAGCAGTGGTTTGTTTACTTTGTATGTTTGTTTGCATGTTTCACCTGTTTGGCTGTGGGTGGTATTGGTATGTGTAACACGTATGTTGATCGAGACCCCTCACCTCCATTGGTGGTGCCTGTGGTCATATATGTCATTGTTATGTGCTGTCTCATATCATAGATATATATCTGTGTATATATACACACACACACACACACATATAACATATATATATATATATATATATATATATATATATATTTTATATATATATATATATATATATATATATATATATATATATATATATATATATATATATATATATATATATATATATATAGATATAGATATATAAAACTACATGTAGATGTATGGATGTCTGCATATGTGTATATCTATATGTGGATATTTACATATATGTATGTCTATATATGTATACATATGTAATACAGAGAGGGAGAGGTATATATCTATACATATGTAATACAGAGAGGAAGAGGTATATATCTATTTAGTTATATATATATATATATATATATATATATATATATACACACACACACACACACACACACACACACACACACACACACACACACACACACACACACACACACACACACACATACACACACACACACACACACACACACACACACACATCTACATATTTAGCTACATGTCCTGTAATGTTGAATGGTATTTCTGGATGCTATGTTTGTGGAAACGTCAGGGTTATGTATATCTGCAGTAGCTTAGTGGCAAATCACATTGGCTATGGTATGCAGGCTCCTGGGTTCAAGATTTGCGGGGACTGTTTAGTTTGTTGATGGCCAGAATGGTGCCTATTGGATATGGAGTGGTTGAAGCACTTTTACGCAGTTGTCAGTAGGTTTGCATGATGGTATGCACTGCTAATGTCTGGTGACATCCCCTTACATATGGTTAGCCTCACTATTGCTAACTCTGTGTATGCACTGCTTCCTGTCATGCACACAGACTTGCACCTGCTTAGTCATGCTTATTTATCCTTACTACTGCTCTATTTTCGACAGTCATAGGTGGTGGATTTGGCAAGTGTATGGGGTTATCATTCATTACACTGCTTACTACTCCAGTTCACACATATATGTTATTTATTAGGTTATACAACTAAATATATTGATCATAACAGTGATTTGACATAGAAATGGAATGTACTGCAGTGGGACTCGAACAGGAACTGACTGCTCGTGAGGCAAATGCACTGCCCACTACAATTTTGCTGTACTGCTTCTTTTGCACATATCCTGATTTTTATCCTCCTTTTGCTATTTCAGCTTCATTATCCGTAGCTACGCGATGGGCACACCTGCACACCTACGGTTAGCTTTGATCTCTGTTTTAAAAGATATAGATGGGCTTCTTCTTTTAATTTATATGTCCTGTTGCTTTTGTACACTTGGGGGGTCTGTTGGTGGGGATATGGGGACACCTGTGAGCGATCTCGCTCATTTCTTAACAGCTTCTGCTGTTTGACATTGCAGGGGTATGTTTATTCTGAGAGCTCTGCTCTCAGACATGCCCCCTGAACTCGTACACACTCTGTCTAAGCCTAGGAGCATGGCCAGTGTGCCATCATTACTATGCATGGTGCACTGCTCCTAAATGGGTGCTTCCATGCAGGACTAAACTAGTCCTGCATGGAGGTTTGGTAAATCCGGGGGAATGTCTGTGCTAGAGAATAGGTTGTAGCTCCTGTAGGAACCGTTGAATGGTTTTATGGTTTTATCACTTCCGGGAGATCTGAGCAAAGCTCTGTCTGTATGTATGGTAACACATAGGTGTATGCCAAACTGACTAAAGAAGAAATGAATTCAGCCTTATTCACAGCTCAGACCAGCATCCAGGAGGATAACCAGTATAGTGATGGGAATTTACAGCCCTCAGAAACAGGACAGTTCACCTTTTCCTCAGAGGATTTAAAAATCTGTCTGGAGTTAAAGAGACTTGAACTAGTGGCCAATTGTTTAGAATTAGAATCAGCAGATAGAACATGGTGACTGAAGAAAAGGAAAAACAGATGGAATTAGAATCAGCTGAGAGACTGCAGCATTTGGAGACTGAAAAAAAATGAGAAGCAGTGTCAACATGTGAGGGAGATGCTGACTCTTCACCAAGGTTATGGAGGTAATGGAGAGGGGCATAACTGAACCACAGAAGCAACAAAAGTCAGTAAATTTCTTCCAAAATTAACAGAGGGTGATAATGTTGATAGTTTTTTTTTCATATATTTGAAAGTTTATGTAAACAGTATAATGCTGACCAAGCATTCTGGGTATGGTTCCTTACACCTTTACTCCTTCATAAAGCTGTAACTGCAGTTTCTAAATTGTCTGATATTGATTGTTTAAACTATGAAAAAGTCAAGAAATCTTTACTTGAATGGTTTAATTAACATCTGAAGCTGACAGAAAAAAGTTTTGTGAGTATAGATGCAAGGAAGATGAAAGTGTGTGCGATTGTATCTGAGTTAAGCACTTATTTTCATAGCTGAGTGGGTGGGTGTCAGGTCACCACTTTTAAAAGGCTGGCAGACCTTTTGGTGAGGGAACAAGTCCTTAGCACTTTGCCTGAGGACATGAGAATATGGATGGCAGATCGAGAGTGCAACTCTGCAGATGATCTCTACTTAGCAAGCAGGGTGTCACTGCATAGGAATGGGATATTCAGTGCTGCACATGGATATATGCTGCACATAGATATAAGAGAACCCATGGTGGGCAGCCTAAATCACCCCAACAGAGTCTACCAGTAACAGAGGAAGCCACAAGTTCAGGTACATGGCCAGGATCAAGGGTTAAATGTTTCAAATGTAGCCAGTAGGACCATGATGCATACTGATGTTCATGGAGGTAAGGTGGGGAATAAAAGGTGGGGAAGCAAGCAAGTGGGAATAACAGTATGCCAATGGTAAATTGTCTGGAGAGAACAGGGGTACCAGACTATCACATGAGGGTATATCCTATCTTACTGAATGGGAAACAGGTCACTGCTAAGAGAGTCACAGCCTCTGACATAACCACTGGGGAGCCTGCTGCGGTTAAACAGGAACAGTACTTGCTTGGGCAGTCCACTCCAGTCAAGCTTTAGGAGGGGCCCCATTCCAAATGCCTTTGGCCAGAGTTCACCTTGACTGGGAGGGTGGAAAAAGAAGCAAGCAAGTAGGTGTGTTTGAGGATATCCCTGCAGATATCTTGATAGGGAATGATTTTGATAATGCAGTACCTTGTGTGCATGCAGTAACATGTAGTCAGGCTTAGAGACAGGCATGTGGATCTGGCAGCCTGGGGGAGACACAGACAGACACCACACCTGAAGCCAGGGCTGGTAGTGTGGCTATTTCAAGGAGGGAGCTACCCTGCAGCAGTGATCCTGAAGGTGAGCCACAACTGCTGATGGGTACTAATGTTCCCTTGGACAGAAAGACTACAAGGGCAGATATAGTTCCCAGGCTGACCATGAGGCACTGCTGTCAGAGGATACCAGACTTCCTGTGGAAGAGGAGCTGGGAAGAGGCACAGATGTAGAGCTGAGACAGGCTCAGCTCTTAGACCCTACACTAAGAGGCTTGAGGGAGGTGGCTAGGGAGGCACTGATTCTCAAGTTAAAGGGGAATCTGTATAGTGGAACAAAGGGTTACTGTATAGAGACTGGACCCCTGAGGGTGAGTTAGAGGGTGAGGTAATACAGCTGTTGGCAGTGCCTACAGTCTACCATCTCGCACTTCTATCCATAGACCATAATATTCCTTTTGCAGGTCATATGGGCATGAAGCATACCAAGTGACATATTATGCAAAACTTTTATCAGCCTGGGATTGGAAGGGGTATAACAGGGTACTGCAGGACCTGTGAGCAGTGCCAGAAAGTAGGCAAAGCAGGAGATAAGGTCAAAGCTCATTTTATGCCTTTGCCTGTGACTTAGGAGCCATTTCAGAGGGTAGCTATGAATATTGAGGGGCCTCTGAGTACCCCAAGCTCCACAGAGAAGAAGTATATCCTGGTGGTAGTAGGTTATGCTGCTAGATACCCTGAGGTTGGTCTATATTAGATCTTCAAATGCGTAGGTTGTTGAATGTTGAAACATTGACAGCTAAGCATCGAAATCTAATAAATGCAAGAGGGCAATTATGCACATTTTTTTACCAGGGAAAAAATTGTGCGGACAAAAAAAAAAAAAAACCTCTAAAACCCTAATCAAGTGGGGGGCTTCAGCCACACCCCCCCCCCCGATGTGGAGGGCTGTGCCCCCCACATCCTACCCTAACTAAATATACCAACTCCAAGATTGCTCTATATCGGGGAAAAAGGCAAATCCCTGATAATGGCCAAGCACATTTTTTCCCAGGGAAAATTTTGCATACTTGGCCTGTCGCATTTATTAGACTTCAATGTTTAGGTGTTGACATTTCAGCGTTTGACAACCTAAGCATTCAAAGATCTAATATAAACCCCCTGAGGTGGTGGCTCTGACTTCCATTGAGGCAGAAAAGGTGGGAAATGCTTTGTTAGAGATTTGTAGCAGGGGAAGTTTCCTAAGAGAATTACTGACTGACAGAGGTGCCAATTTCACATCAGACCTGTTAGCTTGTCTCTATAAGCACAGTAGGGTGAAGTGCCTACAGATCAACCCCTACCATCCCTAGACTAATGATCTTCTGGAGAGGTTAAACTCTACACTATAGACCATCGTACAGGCATTTATGGCCAGTTTAATAGAGAGTGGGACCAATATTTGTCCCATCTGCTGTTTGCTTACAGAGAGGTACCTCAGGAATCCACAGGTTTTTCACCCTTTTAATATCTGTATGGGCATAGGGAGAGGAGACCTTTAGATCAGATTCATGATGAGAGGGATGGTGAATGTGAATCCCACAAGGAGTCTGTTGTGGCATATGTCCTAAACCTTAGAACAAGGCTCAGGGAGCTCATGGGTTTGGCCCAGGAGAAACTGGCAGGAATCCAAGACCAGAAAAAAGTCCGATGTGACAGGAATGTTTGAACCAGCGCGTATGCTGTAGGACAGCAGGTGATAGTTCTCATTCCTGTCAGACACAATAAACTGCAGGCAGCTTATAAGAGACCCTTCAAACTGGTAAGGAAGGTCAATGATGTCAACTACATGGTAGATCTGCTAGGCAGGAGGCAGGGGCACAGACTGCACAATGTTAACATGATGAAACCTTACCATGACAGGGAGGCCCTTGTGTTAACTATTTGTAATCGGAGGTAGCAGGAGTCTGAGAGGGATCTATGGTGACAGCGAGCCAGCCAGCAAAATGCCAAGTTACTATTATGGAGTCTAGGGTTGCAGGCATATGATATGACATTGCAACACTGTATTGGGGTCAGCAATACCAAGGCAAATGGTATCTCAAGTTAGGGTATGGGGTAATGTATTCTCAGATAGGCTCCTTCTTCTCAAGTGTTTCTCAATGGGCACTTGAAAAGTTATCTTGAGTCCTTAAAGGGGGGAAGAGGTGTGATGACAGGAGGTACTGCCAGCCATTCAGGAGAAATAAGGCAGTTGATTTGTAACATATGCCAGCACAGTTAGTTGGAAGTTTGTAAAGAATTATATGTCATTTGTGTGTTAAACTGATTTCTACAGATGTTTATGTTTAAAAATGTATTTGTAAAGTTGCTTGTGTTAAAATGTATCAACAGTGTTCCTTGCTGGAAAGAAAAGAAATGTGCATGCATTATTGCAACTGGATTAAATGTATTTTTCAACACAGCATACTGGCAGAGTAGAGATTAATCACAATCCAGCTGCAGCAAACTTTAAAATATGTCTGAAATTAAATTACCTTATGAGTTAAACTATTAAGATGTTATTCCACAGTTTTGAATGAAGCCAGAGACGCAATGTCTGTGCTAGAGAATACGTTGTAGCTCCTGTAGGAATAATGGAATGGTTTTATGGTTTTATCACATCCAGGAGATTTGAGCAAAGCTCTATCTGTGTGTATGGCAACGCATAGGTGCTAAGGTTCTATCAGCTTCTAGTACTGGTGATAGCATGGGAAACAGAGTCAGATGACAAGATGTGTGCGATGTCATTCTGTAAGCCAAAAATAATATTTAGATAGTAGGAGTTTGTTCTCAGCATTCTGTATTCTGTCTTGGATCTGACAACAAAGATCACTTACCCTCATCATCTTGCCTTGCAGTAGTAAGTAACTTAACTAGGGAACAGTAATTCTTTTAGATTAATCAAGAAAATATAGTGAGATGAGAAGTACTGCTTTTCTATAACTGTGTGAAGCTTTCCATTGGTGTTATTTTTAATATTCCCTTTGACTGAAACTCTGGTGTTTACTGTAAATAGATATTTAGAATTTTCTTGATCTTTTATTATTATTAAATATATGTAAACTTTTTATTGTGGCTGTTCCTTTTTAGAAAATATTTAAGTTTTTAGAGTATTTGCATATATTTATTTGGTAATAACTCTGGCCACTCATGAAAGCCATGCTGTTTGGCCAGCATTACCATTTAGATTAATAATAATTTAATTCAGTATAATTAGATAACTTTTTGAGAGTCTTATAGTAACTGACTGGTGGCAGTTACTCTACCTTATATTCTGGGTAAAGCTGGTAAAGTGGGTAATCTGTGCCAGCCTTTCCTAGGTGTGTGCATGTGTATGAAAATTAAATCTCAAAGAGTGTTTGTGTCAGCTACTTGGGGGAGAGACATAAAGCACTGGTTTCACAAAGAGGGTGCTGGAGGACTTGACTTGGACAATTGACCAAGGACCTAACTCTACACCTTTACCAGTGGGGAGTCTTATCAGGGACCTGGAGGGAGGCAGATAGAGAAATCCAGACTCCAGCTGTGTGTGTGCCCTATGTGATCTTAAGGGAAATTATGCTTGATGCAGAGTTCTGCATCTATAAATACTGATTGTATCTATTTTATTCCAAGTGAACATCCCTCCCAAGTGTCAGTGGTGAGGATTCAGACTCCTTGATTACCATCCTAGTGTGAGGACATCACAGCATGTATTATATTTAGCTAAGTAAATTATTCCTGTAGCTGACCAGTCTCCTTTAATAAATCTGATGCTGTTGTCATTTATGAATAGTTTTTCAGCCTGAACAACATATTTGCACTGTTTACATTTTCCACATTTCCCTGTTCACTCATAGGTAATGCTTCCTTTATTCATTCCCCTGTTTAAAAAAAAAAGTCTTCAAATTTTTTGAAACCTTGAAAACTAACTTGGGTTGACTCCTTACTACTGTGTATATGTAAGGGTTAGACCTGAGAATGTTCCAGTTCTTCTCAGTAATTGATCTAAATGTCATAAAATTCATTATTAAATTCCAATGCCACAATTGTCCCAAAGGATGAGGTGTTACCATCACCCTGTTTAATTAGGCCATTGCCAAAATAGGTTTAATTTTCAGTTCCCTACTTTCCACAGCTTCACTTACCACCTTCTCAACCATTCTTCTTGGGTAACCCCTTTGCAAAACATGATTTTTTTAATTTGTTGATTACCTCCAAAAATGTGTCCAAGTCCGAAATCATTCTAGCCAACCTAGCAGCATGCCCACTCACCAAGCTGGCATTCTGGTAATATGGATATGAACTTGAATAGTGTATATAGGTGTTACTATATGTAGGTTTTCTATAAATGCTAGACTTGAATCCCTGATCTACTTTGAAAATTACAGTGTCTAAGTAATTCAGTTGAGAATCGTTAAATGTATAAGTAAGTCTTAGAAATCCTGTTGAGATACTCAATGACACTAACAATAGCTTCTTCTGGACCCAACCGCAAAACAAAAATATCATCAAGGTAGCACAGGTAAATTTTACAAAATTTTAAAAATTCACACTGCAATACATGTAAAAGTTCCCATACATATAAAACAACATTGGCTAATATAGGGGCACATACTGAACCTATTGTTATGCCAAAAACTTGTTTAAAGAGTTTGCCCTCAGAATATATAAAATTGTTTTCTAGCACCATCAGCATACAGTCCTCAAGTAGTTTGATGTTGTCAGTGTTTAAAAATTTGAACTTTAAAAGCCCCTCATGGAATAACATCATGCCTTCCTAAAGAGATATACTAGAGTGAAAGATCAACAATGTCAACTGTCAGAAACCCAATATTACTCTTCTACAAGGTACTTTTAAGCCTCCTCAAAAAGTCACAGGAGTCCTTTAGAAGATGGCTGTCCATGGAAAATAATGGTTTTAACAACCTGTCAATAAGTACTCCTATTGCATGTATTTTGAACCAATATGCTGGTACAATTAACCTAAAAGGGGGATTAAATATACTTTTCTGAACCTTGGCTATATTGAAAATTGTAGAAATGATGGAATTGTCTTTCCTTAAGAAACTGTATGTATGAAGATCTATTTTTCCATCAAGCCTAAGGTCCTCTAACTGGTAATCTATTCTTCTATAGGCTATATTAATCTGATTCCTTGGAACCTGTGGATATGTATTGCCATCCTGAAGTATTTCTGCAATGGCCCCTGAATTATTGAAAGAATCCTAAAGCACCATACCACCACCTTTATTGGGTTGCATAAGTCTTAGTTTCTATCATTTACCAAGCCATTCTTAATTTTCCTTCATAAGGTGACAAGTTCCTATAAGTCATTTTCTTCATCCTCCCAACTTTGTAAAGGTTGTCCAAGCAAGCTTGCTGGAAAACCTGAATGGTAGTATGTAGTATGGGATTAAAGACACTCTTTTTTTCTATGAATTCCTGTTGGATTGGTATTCTCAAGGTCAATGTTTTTGTCTTTAAGCAAGACTGCTAAATTTAACTTACTGGTAAATAGTTTCAGTTTAACGGAGGTATCTGCCAGACTAAAATGCTTGTTAGGTACACATTTAAATTCTTTCTGAAAAAGAGAAAAGTAGCTGGGGGTATCATCAATATTAGCATATCTGAAAAGGTTATAGTCCTTATGGCTTAAAATTAAACCCCATTAGGAACTCAAAATCATCTCCTCTTGTTCCCCCTCCCTCTCCCCCCTCTTGTATCTCTGGGGTGGAGGGTGTGATTTCCCTAGGAAATTCCTTTTTCATGGCAGAATTACTACATAAAATACAAATTCTGAGAACTCCAATCAAGGAAGGTTTTCCTTTATAATGAACAAATATACCAGTGGTGAAATATTCACATTTCAGCAACAAATCTGTCATTTTTTGGTCCCTCATCAAATGGAAATTGTTGAAACTTACTTATATAGTTCCTTGAGTTCTCAGAGTTCTCTGACAGCAGTCTACCTTTATACTCTTGGATTCCTACTAATTCTGGCCAACAAATTCTAGATATGCTATACTGGTGTCGTATTTCACCTTGTAAAGGCATAAGAAATTGTTAGTAAAACATTTAATACTGTTTTTCCCCTGAAATGATTATCTGTAGAGTATAAAACAATTGCTTTAGGCAGGAAGATAAGTGCCCTGTACCTTCTGATATTGGGACTTTGCACTCCCACCACAAATCCCCATATATACTTATTCCAAGATTAAACACACTTGTTAAAAGGAGAAAAGATGTAAAATAAACATAAAACTCACTTTTTCCTTTTTCTCCAGCTTTTGTCTCTCAAATGTCAAGTACAGACTCAGCAAAACAGCATGCCCCAAAGTATAAAAATGTTGACACTATAAGCTTGTGATCTTCCTTCTGCAATGTTTTGTGGCTTTATAAAAGGAACCATAACGACCTATGGGTGCTTCCCAAGACTACCCTTCACATCTGGAAATTCCTTAGAATTCTCTACAGAATACTTTTCATATCTTTTTTTTTTTAATTAGTTAGATCAAGAGATTATGCAGTTGGTGAAATAATGTGTAATTAGTGAATATTATAGACAATGAGGGGAAAGATTATAAAGGTATGCAATGATAACTTTGGCTTTTTGACCCCTCATCAAGGTCCACCTGAAAGAGGTTCTTTCTGGTTATGATCAGCTCACCAATGCTACACTCTCTGATTGCTGTTTTCCATATATAAATAAGTTGTGCAGTTTTTAAGTGTGTGTTGGTAGTGATTATTGTGTTTTATGAGATTTCTTTCTTTTTTATGTTTGTGCATCTGTGGAGTTATATTTTGGGAAGTGTGAATGCTTCCCTCCTGTAAAAACATGCTTGCAGTTGCATGCAGTATAAGATACAAGTTGTACAAAGTATGCAGTGTTTTTTTTTTTTTTTTTTGCTTTTATTCTGAATGCACAGTACACATCAAGTTAAAATATGATAAGCCATTATACTGCACTTCGGTTTCTATTCTGATTGGAATAAAACGTATATAAATTGATTCTTCAAGACTACAGTTGCTACACAGTTATGTTTTTGCATGCATGATGGATGATTTACATTTATAGTTTGAACAGCAATCAAAACTCCTTATTGACATACTGGCTAATATTTTTCCACACCAGATAGAATTACAAAAGTAATCCATTTTATCAATATGTAAATTTAGCTTAAACAGTTAAACATGGTAGTTGTGGGACTTCTACATATTTGCTTTACTTTAAAGCACTAACTTTTATCCAAGCACTGATGAGAAATCTTGTACTTTTCCTGCAATTTTTAACATTTGACCTTTAGTCATTGATTACCATCATGCTTTAGGTGAAACTGCAAACATTTATAATACTTTAAGAAATAAACCTTGTAATGAGGGCAATAGCACATGTAATAAATGGATTAAGGGATTTAGATGGACAACTGTAAGTGACAAGCTAAGTCAGCACTTTCAAAGCAGAGCTGGCCAAGATTGGGAAAGACTTGGACAACTCATTGGATGTGCTAATACTTTTCCTGCTTACTTAAACAAAGTCTGTAAAGAAATCAGTAATGTGGAAACTCTGTAGATGATTTATTTAAATATCAAAAGTTGAGCAAAAATAACAGGAACATTGTCAATGGTTCCAAAAGTCAGCCTGTAACATTTTTTTTCCTGGTGGCTCAAGAAAAAATATATATTTTTATTTTGTTTTAGTTGGCTGCAAATGTATCTCTGCTAGCAACATTTTAAGTTAGCCAGTAGTATTGTGTGTGTGTGTGTGTGTGTGTGTGTGTGTGTGTGTGTGTGTGTGTGTGTGTGTGTGTGTGTGTAAGAGAGAAAAAACTGGGATACTGAAATGCAAGGTGATTGAAATGGAAGGAATTTTACAAATACAGTTACATTCAGACAAGGCAATTTAATGTAACTACTGTAATAATTTTGTAAATGC
This sequence comes from Protopterus annectens, assembly GCF_019279795.1. Classification (NCBI taxonomy): domain Eukaryota; kingdom Metazoa; phylum Chordata; order Ceratodontiformes; family Protopteridae; genus Protopterus; species Protopterus annectens. The sequence goes on along the minus strand of NC_056739.1, from coordinate 517,432,553 downwards.
ATCTGCAGTGATTTTTTTGTTATCTTTAGAAGTTTATATATTTGTACTTCAGTGAGGTAAAGGCACCCTAGATGTAAGTGTTTCATTTCAAAGACAATACTGGAATGTTAATAATGTTAATATAGATAGTAAAATTGCACTCAGTATATGTGGAGAAAAAAAGACTGAAATCTAGGACTACAGGCTTAAGCTCATTAGCCACTCTGTTGTATTGCCATTCAGGTTATCACATAAAGACATAACATTGACAATGAAATGTTGAAATATTTTTTTTCCTCCAGAAAGTTGTGTGTCAGGTTATTGTATTACTGCAGTATTTCATTTTTTTTATTTTTTTTAAGCATTGTGAATACTTCTGGGTAAAACTAGGATTTTGTTTGTGATGTTTTCATTCACGGCACTATTATGCTGAACGACACTGTACTATCACTGCTAAGAATACAACTGATTTATATTTGAAGGAAGGCCCACTGCAGATAGTAAAATCCAGCAAAGATTAAACAATCATTGCATGTGAAAAAAAAAGAATACATCATATCCAGTAATCATTTAAAATGTCAGACCCAGCCAGACATGCACATTACACTAAATAATTTATCGCTGCCAGTGCAGATTCACTTCTTTCATCTTTCGTCCTTCTGTCCTCTCTCCAGTGCAGATGATGAAATCTACTTTAGACCTTTGATCAGAAAAAAACACTAAACTGGTGTGTTGTTAGTGAAAACATGTTTTAATGGATTTGTGCAGAGCTGATTGTTTGGGTTGGCTTGCCCCTACCTTTGGTAAATACTTTATGTTCATTGCATACCTCTCAACCTCTTAGCATAAGAAATCTGGATAAAGTCCAACATAATTGGAGGAAAAAGGCCAAATATTGCTCTTATGAAGACAGAAAATTGATATAATTAAATGTTTTGTGTTACTATGCATCTCTTGAAGGATGTGAAGGCTGAAACTCAAATAGCTGTCAAAAATTAGTGAATTTAGTCCTCACTAGTTTGACAGAAAACCACACATTTTATGAGGAACAGACCTAGAACATGAGGTAAAAACCTGGACATCCAGTGAAATTCCGGAAAGTTGAGAGGTATGGCTCATACCAGCATTACAATACTTCCCTGTACTATGATGCGTATGTGGGATTTGAATAATCAGTGAGAAAATGCAGTCATTCATGTAGCATGTTAATATACAGACTTGTATAAACCTGTTATCACAGTTAAAATGGTGTGTGTTTTCAAACCTACCAGTGGGATTCAGACCTCTCAACCAATCGAGGACAAATTTCAACAGAATCAGGAACAAGTCAAGAAAAGATCAGGGACAATCAGGGCCACTTCTAAAATATTAGTACTATTAACTTGAAACATTGACAGAATCAAAGCATATGAATTAATACACATTTTCTGAAGTAAATTAAGTCTATAACTCTTAATTATTGTCATTCTTCATATTAAGTGTAATTCACCACCTTTCCTCCAAAAGTCATTAGTTTTAGGAGGGATTAAGAGGGACATATCTAAAATTTGAGTTAAAATCAGGGACAATTGAGAGGTATGGTGGGATTCATACCCCTTTTCTGTGACATTATGTTACAGCAATAACATATGCACTCCTTCCTAACCAAACACATCCAAAGCTATTATAAACACTGTGTACAAAAATATTGCTTAACATGATTTAAGGCATTTCTGAGAGTCACAGAAAACAGATCAAGACAAAGTTCGCTCCAAAATTTTTATGTGATACATTAAAATTATGTGCAAAAGTTTGACAGCAAGTTGGCTTAAGAAATTAACAAACAAAAAATGTTTATGGTGCAGTCCACTATGAGACATCTGTACATAACTTGTGAGCAAACTAGACATTTAGAAATGTCAAATAAATCATCTGCCAAAATTGTAAGAAAAAAAGCATCTTTTTTACAGAGGACATTCCTAATGGGGGACTTTGTACTCCATACCCTCTTATTTATATATATCTATATATATATACTAACTTCAGATGTATTTATTTGTACTAACTCAATAGTCAAACAATTTCAGGGAACGGGAAATCACCCTGAATGGGTACAAAAAAAGGCTCATGCAGCCAAGAATTTGCAGCATAGCTGTATAATGTAAAACCATTGTGAGAGCTATATATTTCGAGAGGTTGGATTAGCAGGATAGACTTCATAGAGTTGCCAGTCATCGAACAGCAGAACTCCTGATTATAGTGCATTCTGTATTCGGCAAGCTAAGCAGCTGATTCTTTGTTACAGGCAATAAATCAAACTGCAGTTTTTAAACAAATCCTGGGCTATGACAGCTGATGTAACAGTTAGATTGTTTCCCAGTGAATAGAATTACCAGCAATCAATATCATTCAACAGGGGAGGAATAAGCCATAAGTAATCATGCCATTCTACAATTATCCATTTATTCAGGGCTATCCTGAATTGCTTATACAGGAGTAGACTGTCCACTGTCCATTACCCTGTCCATGGAACTTCTTCATAGCTGACTAAATCCTTGCTCCAACCATTTGACGTTCAGGACTCCTCATACCCTTTTGTTTCTCTTGACCAGCAAGCACTCTTCATCCCCCCTTTTATAAAACTGTGTAAACATGAACCCTTTCCCATTTTTGAAAGAGGCTAGACTAGTTCTGTTCTGCCATCTATCATACCAGACACCCTCCAATTGCTCTGTTCGGCCAATACTGTTTTGATCACCCTAAACTCTTGTTGTGCTAAGTTGACGGCCATTTTATTCATGACAATCTTTGCCAGTTAGAGAATCCCAATATCTTCCTGTCATACCTTCAACGAAAATATTAATTGCACTCAAGTTTTGTGTTACTTGTCTGGAAGAACGATGAGCATGATGTGCAACTTGTGTCATTCCCTTTGAAGGCCTAGATAAAGGCATCTAAAGTCTAACCATCTGATACAACAGAGATGTCCAGTTATGTGATCTCCATGCATGATTGATTCCCCCGCCAGCACTATGCTAATGTCAGTTAGGCATCCTGTTAACTTTAGTTGTTTAACTGAAACCAGACTTTTTGTATATTTCTGGTTTCCTTGATCAATAACAATGGCTTCTGCTGCCACATCTTTTCAAATTAGCAGTAAACTCTTGTATACTTCCTGATTTCTTTCTTTAGGTTTTTATTCCTTGAATGCCATACATGTCGTGCCATTTCTACTTCTGCACAGCCTCAGACCATACAAATGCTAAACATGTTCATCTATACAATATAGCTTCATGACTACCCCTGTAAATCAATAAAAGCACTATTAATAGATTAATGGTCAGATCCACTACAGACACATATGTACAGCAATCAAATACAAAGTTAGCTCTGAATTATAATTAAAAGTGAATTAAGACCTTGTGCAGGTTCGAACCCAGACTCAGATCATAACCATTTCATAACTATGTATATCTTGCTTGGAAAAAGAATGAGCAACTAATAGTCCTACTTCTATGGCCTCATTCACAGATATGCAATGAAATAAAAACATATTAAAAGGACTACTATCTTATTATAATCTTACCCGAATATCATAATCCCCAAACATCCATTCCCCAATCATTTTATTTCCTCTTCTGATGTATCTGCTTCATGAGTATGTGCTATGGCCCTTGCAGCGCAGGTGTGAAGACTGTGTCTGCAGGTATGTAGCCCCAGACTTAACTATGACATCATGCTTCTTTATTGGTGTACTTATGGATGATGGATGGTAATAAAGAACAGATGTAAAATAGTTACACAAATATGACTTGTATAAACCTGTCATCACAGTTAAAATGGTGTGTGTTTTCAAAACAACCAGTGGGATTCATACCCCTTTTCTGTGACATTATGTTACAGCAATAACATATGCACTCCTTCCTAACCAAACACATCCAAAGCTATTATAAACACTGTGTACAAAAATATTGCTTAACCTGATTTGAGGCATTTCTGAGAGTCACAGAAAACAGATCAAGACAAACTTCGCTCCAGAATTCTGATGCGATACATTAAAAGTATGTCCAAAAGTTTGACAGCAAGTTGGCTTAAAAAATTAACAAACAAAAAATGCTTATGGTGCAGTCCACTATGAGACATCTATGCATAACTTGTTTTGAGCAAACCAGATGTTTCAAAATGTCAAATAAATCATCTGCCAAAATTGTAAGAAAAAAAGCATCTTTTTGCAGGGGATATTCCTAATTGGGGAATTTGTACCCCGTGCTCTCTTTTATATATATATATATATATATATATATATATATATATATATATATATATATATATATACTAACTTCAGATATATTTATTTGTACTAACTCAATAGTCAAACAATTTCAGGGAAAGGGAAAGCACCCTGAATTGGTACAAAAAAAGGCTCATGCAGCCAAGAATTTGTAGTATAGCTGTATAATGTAAAACCATTGTGGGATCTATATATTTCGAGAGGTTGGCTTAGCAGGATAGAATTCATGGAGTTGCCAGTCATCGAACAGCAGAACACCTGATTATAGAGCATTCTGTATTCAGCAAGCTAAGCAGCTGCTTCTTTGTTACAGGCAATAAATCAAACTGCAGTTTTTATACAAATCCTGGACTCTGACAACTGACGTAACAGGTAGCTTGTTTCCCAGTGAATAGAATTAATTGCCAGCAATTAATATCATTCAACAGGGGAGGAATAAGTCATAACTAATCATGCCATTCTATAATTATCCATTTGTTTAATGCTATCCTGAAATGCTGAGACAGGAGTAGACTATCACTATCCATTACCCTGTCCATGGAATTTCTTCATATCTGACTAAATCCTTGCTCCAGCCATTTGACGTTCAGGACTCCTCATACCCTTTCATTTCTCTTGACCACCAAACACTCTTCGTCCCCCTTTTATAAAACTGTGTAAACATGAACCCTTTCCCATTTTTGAAAGAAGATAGACTAGTTCTGTTCTGCCATCTCTCCAGACTCCCACCAATTGCTCTGTTCTAAGCTGTCTTGGCCAATACTGTTTTGATCACCCTAAACTCTTGTTGTGATAAGCTGACAGCCATTGTATTCATGAGAGTTTTTGTCAGTTAGAGAACCCCAATACCTTCCTGTCATACCTTCAGTGAAAGCATTAATTGCACTCAAGTTTTGTGTTACTTGCCTGAAAGAATGATGAACATGATGTACAACTTGTGTCATTCCCTTTGAAGGCCCAGATAAAGGCATCTAAAGCCTAAACATCTGATGCAACAGAGATGTCTAGTTATGTGATCTCCATGCACAATAGATTCCCCCTCCAGCACTATGCTAATGCCAGTTAGGCATCCTGTTAACTTTAGTTGTTTAACTGAAACCAGACTTTTTGTATAATTCTAGTTTCCTTGATCAATAACAATGGCTTCTGCTGCCACATCTTTTCAAATTAGCAGTAAACTCTTGTATACTTCCTGATTTCTTTCTTTAGTTTTTTATTCCTTGAATGCCATACATGTCATGCCATTTCTACTTCTGCACCACCTCAGACCATATAAATGCTAACCATGTTCATCTACACAATATAGCTTCATGAATACCACTGTAAATTATTAAAAGCACTATTAATAGATTAATGGTCAGACCCACTACAGACACATAATGTAGAGCAATCAAATACAAAGTTAGCTGTGAATTATAATTAAACGTGATTTAGGACCTTGCGCAGGTTAGAACCCAGACTCAGATTATGAGCTTTTCATAATTATGTATATCTTACTTGGAAAAAGAATGAGCAACTAATAGTCCTACTTCTATGGCCTCATTCACAGATATGCAATGAAATAAAAACATATTAAAACAACTACTATCTTATTATAATCTTATCTGAATATCATAATCCCTAAACATCCATTCTCCAATGTTCTTATTTCCTCTTCTGATGCATCTGCTTCATGAGTGTGTGGCATGGCCCTTGCAACACAGGTGTGAACTTTGTGTCTGCGGGTATGTAGCCTCAGACTTGACTATGACATCATGCTTCTTTATTGGTGTACTTATGGATGATGGATGGTAATAAAGAACAGATGTAAAACAGTTATACATATATCTATATATATAAATATGTAATTTTTCCAAAACTGATTCTACAGGTCATGTACTCTTCTGACAGACAAAATAATTCACTTTTCCCCTGGATTCACGCATCCTCCGTGTAAGACTAAATAAGTCTTACTCGGAGGCTGCAGTTGAATGGTATGACATCAGCGTGCCATGAATATTCATGGGGCACGCTGACTTAACCCCAAGTCCAACATGGATCTTGCAGGCAAGCAGGGGGCGTGTCCAACTGCCAAGCAGTGTAAAGGTCTACGTCCCTGCAAATGTGTTAAAAAACAAAATGTCAACATACAAGAGCGAGTCCGCTCAGATGTCCATGTACCCAACACCACACTCCCTGACATTGTAAACCCCAGCACAGTTATAAAAAGTAAAACATTATTTTTTTTTCTAATTCCCAATATAGCTGCCCGTATTTGTGCGTGTGTACGCGGGTGTGCCATTGCTTAGCTGCAGTTAGCAATCTCGACATGGAAGAGCATAATAAGGAATGTTTATGCAAATTATGCCAAATAGTAGTAGCGTAGTGGTAGAGCGTTCGCACAAAGAGGAGGCATTCACGGTTTGAGTTCCACCATTCCCCTTCTTATTTTCTGTTCCAAATTAGTATATGAAATAATTCCTGACCTATATGATGAAACTTTTACTAAAAAGCATTCAAATGGCTTACGTATCAGTGAACAAAATGTATATTTATAAAGGAACCTGACATAAAATTGGCTGCAGTTAAGCAACGCTTAACCCAGTGCAATATAGTTGCCCCTAGCTAACTCGCACTTTACCCAGTGCAATGTAATTGCCCATAGCTAAATCGCTCTTTACCCAGCGCAAAATAGTTACCCATAGCTAAATAGCGCTTTACCCAGTGCAATCGGTTTGCGCGGAGGTGTACACTGCGCCAACCAGCGCACCGTCGGGCAACGTGGAGCAACGTAGAGAAAAGTCGCTTAAACACAACCATGCCCCCTAACCTGTCTGGACAGTAGTAAAATAAAAAGCAATGATAAGGTTTGAACCCAAGACACTGTGCACCATAATCAAAGTACTGAACCACTAAGCCACGACAGCTTAGGATAACCACCCACTGTTGACACACACACATATATATATATATATATATATATATATATATATATATATATATATATACTAATAAATGTTAGATTAACAATTGCTAAGCAGTTCTGCAGTCAGCCGAGAATTTTCAAAAATGGCCAATCAAAGAAAAGTGTGGGAAATGTGGCATATTTAAGCCACATCTGATTGTAGCTCCCATCTGCAGTTAGAATGTCTGGTGCTGGAGAGGGTACACGCTTTCAAGCGCAATGCTGGGGCATCGAGGAGTCAAGATATATGGTTTGGCTCCTAGTCCATCGGCATGAGACTTGACTCCTGCAGGGCTAGTTCCAAGGAACGGAGTATAAGGCGGAGGCTTGGAACCGGTTGGCTCATGAACTCACCAGTGCCACAGATCTCCCTTGGACTGGTGAGCAGGTCCATCACCATCATGCAGTGAAGAGGTGGAAGCAAGACCTTCTGAACCAGTGGATCCAGAAGGCCTGTCAAATGCGTGATGCCCCACTACTAAGTAGGTAGCCATGGAATGCAATATGTAAGACAAGCTAACATAGACTAAATAATGGATAAGTATGTCTCAATATCCCTTTATTTACTCCACAGCTGCAGATGCTCATGCTATGAATCAGTAAGCCTACGCAGATAGGCTGCTAAGGCTGCACCAACAGGCAGGTTAGTAAATATTCTGCATGTATTGTTACATGCTATATGTGAGTGAGCATGACAAAAGTGTTTCCGCCCAACAATACAGCAATAAAATCTCCTGATTAAATCCTCTGCATGTACTGTTATATAACAAATGTCAGTGAGCCAGAAATAGAGTGTACTAACCCACCAATCAAGGTAAAATAAGTCTGGAATACTAATATCCCTGTATGTACTGTCATAACATATAAGTGAGCAGGCCTGAAAAAGAATGTTGTAACCTATCAAGAAAGGTATAATATGTCCTGAATATGTCTTCCGTATGCACTGTAATAACAAGTAAAGGAGAGAACCTGTAGAAAAGATTGTTCAATGTAATTAATAAAGGTATAAATCTTGGAGTGTGTCTGTGTCACTTACTTTGAAATGTTGTTGTACCCTTACAATAAAAAATAGTACTGTTGTATTAGGTGTTGTCAACCCACAGTTGTGCAGTCCCATAGGAAGTGGATGAAGGAAGTGGCAGTAGCTGTGAAGCATAAAACATTTATTCCATGAATAAATCCTCTGCATGCACTGTTACATATCATAAGTCAGACAGCCAGGAATAGAGTGTAGTAACCCATGAATAAAGCAAAAACATGTCTGGAATACTATCTCTGCATGCACTGTCATAGATAAAAAGTGAGTGAGCCTGAAAAACAGTCTTGTAACCTATCAATAAAGGTATAACATGTCCTGAATAGGTCTACTGTATGCAGTGTAATGTCAAATAAAGGAAAGAGCCTGTAGAAAAGAGTTTTAATGTAAATAAGAAAGGTATAATACTTACAGTGTGTATGTGCCAGTTACTCAGAAATGCAGTGAAGAAATGTTACTGTTGTATTAAGTGCTGACAACCCCCATTAGTGCAGTCCCATATAAAATGGATGAAGGAAGTGCCAGTAGCTGTGAAGTATGTAACAGTCCTCAACAGTTGTGAAATGGCTGACATGCATAGGTAAATCTGGCACACGAGTAGCCTGTCAAGGTGTTCCCCAGAAATGTTAGTGTTCTACCTGAAAAGTAGGGTTGTGTAGAAAACAAGTGAAAAAGGCATGTGAACACATCCAGATGTGCAGGTACATAAACAAGTCAATTTAATACAAGTATGTAGCAAAAAAAAAAAGGGCAATCTGTAGCCGAAAAAAAATTACACCCCATACATAGCTGCCCATTTCGCACACATGTCCATTGGACATGTACACTGATAATTCTAATTGGCAGTACAACAAACTATGTTGTCCTCACCCCTCTCTCAGGGGTGGAAGGTTTCAAATTTTACTCCAAATTTGCAACATATGCACAGCTGTTGCTGGTAAAGAAATGGGCAGCTATGGACCTTCCCTACACCCGTCCTGCACATCCCGAGCTTGTTTTCCTAATGTCTTTCCCTCTCTGTGCCCCCTTTGTCACCACTTTCCTATCTCCCCATTTTCTTTTCTTTCAAAGAAATTAGCTTGGGGGTTAGCGGGAGTAAGCACTTTTAAGCAGTAGTAAGCAGGATTAAGCCAGTGTGTGCATGTGTGCACTTAGCTAAGCATTGCAAAGCATCGCACAAACCCGCGCAAACCCACTTACAACTGCTTAAAAGTGCCTTAGTCACTCTAGGTCAGGGCCCTTGTTCTGATCAGCAGCAAAATTAAAATACCTTTGTCAGTCTCGAACCCCAGACCTTGGACACATAAGACTGCATGAAGTACCACTAAGCCACAACAGATATACAATAACTTTGTGCTGCAAAAAAATATATCATGCATTACAATGAGTGAATGTAAAGGAAATATAGGAAGGCCATAACACAAAGCCTGTTCTGTGGATCTTTACCAGCAATTATTGTAGGATTGCATTACATGAGTGTGATGTGAGAAGCAGCTAATCAAGCAGAAAATAATGTTGCAGAGGCACTTTACAACCCCCACACAGTATCATAGCAGCACAAACACTGGCATATCTGAGTAGGGCAGAGGCCATACCTCCTAACTCAGTCAACTTTCCAGGGATGTCCCTGATTGTGAAACATATTTTAGCTGTGTCCCTCAGAATCCCACAGAAAAGTACTGACGTCAGTCAGAATGGTGGGCTATTACACAATGAATACTGACAATAATTACAGTAGACACTGCTTGTATGTCATTAAAGGAGTACTAATCCATATGGAGTACTAATCCATATGCACTGCTTCACTGAAGTATACACCTACTGTTCCTATTATGTGTAAGGTGTACCTCACATTCAGCTACATATCCATGACACCATGCAAAGATGTATGTGACTGCTCCATAGGCCCGGCAGAGGCCCAAACACACAGGCATATAGGCTATACTGCTGTTACACACTCTGCCAATAGCATTCTTAGGCCCTCCCCAAGCATACTCTTATGTAGGAGTATAACACAGAAATACCAATGGATGTAGCCATGTACTGGTAGCAACTGACTATAACAATGCCATTGTAACAGTGCTGAAAACACCTGTGAGTTGCACAGACAAAGAATGACAGTGTAACCTCTGGCTACCATCTGGGTAAGTTCACAGGTGGGAACCATGCAGACAACCTGCCCTGATAAACACACAGGTACACACCAATCCTGCAAGTCCAGTAAGATAATATTTACACATTAATGCATAATGCTCTCATAAGTAAGCCTCCCCCCAATTAAAAGATACTTGTGCATTTAGGGTCTACTAAGTGTGTAGGTAGGCATACTCAGTACAGAAATTGTCCAGTTGTCCTGCGAACCATGTGGTAATGTCAACAGTAAAAAACATAACCCTGCAGAAGTCAGTACATTAATATTCCCAGTATAGTCACATAGATGTTGTATAAGCATTTGTAGTGGTGAGTAAAACTCAACACTGATAGCTTAGTGTTGGAAGTGGCAACAGTCAGCTCTGTGTACAACATGTACATCACTGTCTACACCTCTAGCTTCATTTATAAGACATATGCCAACCTTCTGACTTACACAACAGTCTCCACAGCAAACAAGCATGGGCCCCACTCTGGATATCTGAAAGGGCTACACCTACATACCTTAGCAATTTATAGCATTGGGTTGCTATGACAGTGAGTACTGCAATTACCACTCAGCAGGCTGTATGCATTTACCAAATGCTGGGCAACAAATGGTGCAGAGGGCATCACATGCACATGTGCAAATACCTATAAAAGCAGATAGGACTTGCTATCCCCACATGCAATCATTACATTGCAAGCTGAACATAGCAGACAACTCCAAGCAGGAAAAAAAAAAAAAACAGTACGTTTCAGTACCCCAAAAAAAAAAATACACAGACGGACTCGGAAGGGACATACAGGTATGTAACAGTTTGTAGTTACCAGCAGGTAGTAGATGGTTATAGTTAGTACTGTTGATCCTCTGATATATGCATATGTGGCAGCAGTAGGTATGTATGCACTGATGCCATGCATAAGTATTGCATGGAGAAATTGTTGGGTAGCTGTGTGCAGTGGGACATAAGTGTGACAGTTGTAGGTCAGCAGCACATGTCAAACATCTGAACATGTTATCTATGGTCTGTACAGTACTGCATTTAATGGCAGTTTTGGGGAGTATTGCAAACACCTAGATAAACTTGGATGTCACAGAGTAAGACATACATGATAGTCACATAACGTGTAGCTTAGCATTGGCAACCGCTGTAGCAGGCTAGCATAGTGATGTATCATTTGCAGCTATATATACCCTTGTACTATTACTGTATGCACACATGTGACAACTGTCTGTGTCGTAGCAAAGCCCAACAGGTCATCTGTGAGGTGTATGGACTTACAACAGTGTGGACCTTGTGTCTGTATGGCACACACATATGTCGAGATACATGTGTGTCTGATTTCTGAGCATCTGAACATGTGCATAGAACAAGGGACATACTGTAACTGTTTGTGAAAGGCAGACATTTATATGTTGGTGCAGGTTATGTGCATATATATATATGTAGGTTGTAGTGTGTGTCAAATAAGACAGCATACAGTGCTGGCATATGACATGTTGTTCAAATGCTGTGGGTATGCTTTGTTAGGTATATAGTCTCCCAGATATGGGGTCCTGCTAAACATATATGGGTTGAGAACACCTTCCATGCATTCTGTACAAGACTGTGCAATATCATTACATAACTGTATCCCCCTCAACCTTAGCATTATTGAAATTCCACCATGAAAGGTGGACTGTACATGTGCTGATGTGCATATCAATGTGTACACCAGTGGTTGTTGAAATGTATGCCCCAGCTGAATGTTGTACATGTATTGCCATCCCTGTTGTTAAAAGCCCTGTACCCATGAACTAACACATAGTTGGTAATGTACTCAACACCAAAGGTGTGATAAGAGACTGCGGGACACAGGTGGACAGTAGTGTCCCTAATGATGATCACTGTGCCACACTAGTCATGTAAACCTAGTACAGTCCATATGTCATCAGTAAATGTGTGTCATCCATGGAAACAGAGGTCAGGGTTCCACTCCACTCATCAGTCATAACACCCATCATAGAGTACAATGTCCCTGTTGGTATGTACCTCAGAACACATACACAGCAACCATAGATGCCAGACACATACCTCACAAAGAGTGTTACCGGATTCCAACAGATGCCCTATGCTGAATGTCTTACCAAACCAATTGTACACTGTGTCGCATACTGCCTACCCAGAGGCTACCCCTGCCCAACATACAAAGCTATGGCAAACCCACAGGTGTTGGACGTGCTCCATGTAAACAGATAGAACACCAGACAAGATACACACTCTACTGATCAACACCTTGTAATGTCAAAAGCAGAACATGCTTGACTAGCACATCATCATCACAGACACATACCATACTGTGGAACCAACCACCTATCAACAGCATATGAAGGTCGTCATTAGCAGTTGCCATCAATAACCATGATGATTGCATGTGAGATAGGAAACACAACCCGGTAATCACCCCTGTGTCTCTGCATGACAGGGGCACAGGAACCTACATTACATGTGTGTCATAGTGCAGGGTACCATATGCCTATGCTTTCATAGGCCCTATGGATAACAGCCTATCAGCTACCTAGGACATGATACACACACGCATGTACCTGTTGCAACACATGCTATGTGAGGTTGACTGTGTGTGATGGAGAATGTGTATGTGAATGTGTCAATGATGTGTATATGTGTGATAACCTAGTGGGAGTCTGTGTATACTATGGTATGTAGTGTTGTAGCTCTAATCCCATCAAAAGGTCCGTATGCTATTGCCAGGCCTGAAAATCACTATGGCATACATTGTGATGTAGTCCCATGTTGTCGAATGTAGTGTGCCTTTGTAGGCTAAAGCAGTACATGTATGCTTATTGATTGTTAACACTAGTGAATACAAGTCACATATGGACTGTAGTACTACCTGAAGCTGTATGCCTCAACTGCACAGTGTGGTTTATATCCACATGGCTTGGTAACACACTTTTGTTTGTTACCTGTAGTCCACACACATCACATACCTCAGGCATGAGGTTATGTATGTGCTGACACACAGTAATGTATGGTACACAGGTAACTGTAATCTGGGTTGTCATACCCTTGTGTCTTGTAGGTATGTCTGATGTGTGTGTGAGTATGCCTGTATCATGTCCTTGGTGGTATGTGTGTCATAGGATATAGGTGCATATCTAGCAACATGTATAGTGTAGTACAGCAGTATGCCACCTATAGTGGTGAATGTGCACATATGTTACTGAGGGGTTTGCTATCAACAAGTAGTGTGGTGTACATAGATTTAAATGGATGACAAATGTCTGTATGCATTAGCTTCATATACACCTCCTGTGGCTAGGTGTTGCATTGTGTCACATACAGTGGGCCATGTACTGTTGTATTGTCCTACATAATGGTTTCACTTTGTGGCTGTGCAGAACATGATTTTGCATTTAGCATGTGCCAGGCACTGTCAGACAGTTGTGGTCTTAGCAGTCATATGTGTTATTAAAAATGTGTATCTGCTGACAGCCAATAGGTTGCTATATATGGCACTTCAATGATGTCTGTACATTAGAATGTTGAGTGTGCAACATGGCTTTTTCACAATTACTGTTTAGTTGTCTTCCAGTGTTATGGCACATAACCGAAAGCCATCCTATACCCCTGAGGAGGAGGATGTTATCAGAGATGCACTCATCCAACATTATAATCTACTGTTTTCAAGATCCTGCCAGGACCAGCATGGTCACACTGCACTGTGGCAGGATGTTGTCCATCGGGTGAATGATGTAGGCATACATAACCGGACTTATGAGCAGATACGCCATCACTGCAGTGATTTAATCAGACATGTCCGGCAGCATGCCTCCGATGTCCACAGACAACAGCTTGCCACAGGTGGTGGTGCTGCCACACATCCCCCCCTCACCAGAGTGGAAGAGCTGCTCCTCAGCGTGGTGGCTTCTGGCCAACCGTTACAACACACCTGTGTCATCATGGAGGCCAGAGTCACCCAGCACAGCGACAACGAGCGTGCAGGTAACATGGCATATCCGTAGACCACTGTTATCCAAAGTGTTATAATATACATTAATCAGATGTGTACTGTGTATGCAGAATATGTGGGGCCTGGTGTCATGCAATGCTGATAATTTGGGACATTATCTGTATGCCTGTGACTGTCACCCCATGTACTACTGTATAATTGCAGACTCACAGCAGCAATGCCATAGTTGTTGACACTGACATACTGTCTCATATCCTTACAGGTCCTTCTGGTGTGATAGCAAGACAGGAGACCCATGCTGGTGAGTGGGCTACAGTCAATTTAGCATATAACATCTGCATTTCATAGGAGAGTTGTAGGCCATATACACACGTTAAACACCAATGCATAGTGCATGCTCTGCATGTTCCCTGTGTGACTGTGCACTTCACAATGACATGAGTAGCATATTCATATGCATGAAACACACAGTGCATCACAAACAAGTGGGGTACACTGTATTGGACATTGTATAGGCATTGTCAATACACATGCACACAACATACACCACTTTGTCGTATGCAGTATGTGTTAATATGATACACATGGCGTATGTAGACACCTGCTATAAGGTCATACTCCAGTATCCCATATGTCATCAACACAGCACACATACTATACCTGGGGGTAGAGCCCTATCATGGGACAGTGTGACATGCATCAACACACAACACAGTCATGTTAGGCAATGTTCCCTATTAAACACTTGACATGCCCATGCAATGACTGTCTGTGAACTGTTTAATGTTGCCTAAGTGGTGCAGGTCAGGTACAGCAATATAGTTGCCAGTGTGACATGCATCAGTGTCCTTGAGTGACCACATGATATGGCCTGATGATGGCTCATAGTACTACACTACATCAAGTTACAGTACCTGCAGTACTACACATAGCATTCATCATTAGTCACCTGACAGTTGTATGCATCCGGACATGGTTTGTATACCTATGAGTGATGGTGCACACAACATCGGAAAGTGTTTCAGACTTGCAGTGCAATGTTGTGTCCATGTACACATTGTCTACCAGGGTGAGGGCAATCAGTGAACAACACATGCATCAACGACATGTATACTGTTAACTACAAGGGCTCTCTACACTCGCACTGCATGCTGTTGAGCAACACACATCCTGCATGCTGACACATGTGAGAGGACTCTTTGTATTGTAATACTGTACTCCACCATCAACCACTAATGACTATGTTCCATATTGCTGTTGGTGTGTGTGTGTCAACTTAAATGTGTAGTGTATTAGAGTGCATGTGTTAATGTGTTCATTTGTGCATGTGTGCATGTGTGCATGTGTTCATGTGTGCATGTGTTCATGTGTTCATGTGTGCATGTGTTCATGTGCTCATGTGTGCATACGTTCATGTGTGCATGTGTGCATGTGTTCATGTGTGCATGTGTTCATGTGTACATGTGTGCATGTGTTCATGTGTGCATGTGTGCATCTGTTCATGTGTGCATGTGTGCATGTGTTCATGTGTTCATGTGTGCATGTGTGCGAACATCCTGTACAGATGGTAAAGTGTGCTTCCTGTCTCCCTCTCACAGGTGCTGAGGTAATGTTGGATGGGTGCAGCAGGGAACCTGAGGTCACTGCCACTAATAGTGACCATGATGATACATGTGTAGTGGCACAGGCATGTTTGACAGGGTCTGTTGGTGGTCCATCAATCGACAGTACACAGCTTTCCACCCTATCTATGCACACATATGCACTGCCATTACATCCCTCAACACCAATGGCCTTAGGTGAGGAACAGCATATGGTAGGCATTGACCAGGAAAGTGTGGTATCCATGGCACATACAACCCCACACAGCAGCCATGTCCAGACACACGGAATGGTACCACATAGGCATATGTCCAGGGGTTCTTGTGGTAGCATCGCTGGTCGTAATGCCCCTGGCAGGCATGCCCGCAGTGGTCTCACAATCTCAGGTATGTTCCGGGCTGTGATGCAAGCACAGGCACATATGGAACGGTACACCAGGCAGGGACTAAGGGTGCAGAGGGCTCATAACATGGCGATCAATGACACTATCCGTGACCTTGCCGTTTGCAATCCACAATTACACTGATATCATTGATAGACATTGGGGGGAGACACTAGATATCCGCTGCAATGTTATGTCCATGTGCCAGTACAGTGCAGGATGGCTGGGACGTCGACATGGATGTACGCCAGCAACATCCTCATCTGGCAGCCGACGCAGATGACAACCAAGTGCCAGCCACTCCCGTAGTGCCAGTACCAGCCCCAGCAATGTTGTGGCTGGGCTGTCGGTAGACAGTCCGAGACGACCACATGCACGTGGCTCTGGCCAGTCCCATTAGGGACATGGGTCCAGTCAACATCCCTCTGCCTCTAACGATAGTACTAAGTCTGGCTTAGTACCCAGTACAGTCCGTGTCACCCCTGGCAGGCACAGGTACTGTGTCCGTGGCAAGAGAAAGTGATCTGTACAGCCTGGCAGGTGCAGTCTGTTGCTGTTCCACAAACTCCCATAATTGGCAGCCACAAGAGGGTACTGTGTGCATGAAGACACACACACATACTACCAACATGTAGGGCTAACACATACACACACACATCACATCAACACTGACCCATACTATACTGTTGTCCCTCACACACACACACACACACACACACACACACACACACACACACACACACACACACACATACATGTTGATTGGCTGGGTCATTGTCAGGCTCTGGAAAACAACCACACACCCTGTGCATATGATGAAACTGTGCCACCTCCTGTCATCTGTGACATTGATGCAGGAACAGGATAACACAGTGCTGATGCACAGGGTGACCTACTAGCAGTGTAGCAATGTTAGCATGTTGTGAACAGTAATGGGTAATGATATCCTTGTAGGTGTATCTGAGCAGGCATGATGCATCCCAGCAGTGATTATCAATTTTGTTTTGTATACACCAGTGTTAATACCAAACATGGATTGTCCACACATGGCTGATGTGTGTGGTACTGGCAGCAAGTGTTATTGAGTGGATGTAATGTCTATGATGTGTGCTGTACAGATTCCAAGGTGTACATTTGTGAACATGGTGGAGGTGCACTGTTTGCATGTATGTGCATGGTGGGCACATGTAAAGAGTGACATGCCCTGTATTACACAGTTTTAATACTTCATAGTTCCTATTGGTGTCCAATATGCATGTCACTACACATATGTCACAACTTGGGTACACATGTGTATGACATGGAATGACACTATGCTGTGGGTGATACTGTTGATATCGGTCATTGGTTAGCATTCTGGTAGTGCACATAACCTCAACAGCCTGATTTTAACAAATTGTTACATGATGTCTTTACAACTGACACACAGCTGTAGTATACACAGTAGCATTAGAATCTTTCTGGTTTTGTACTATACCAGTTACCAGTGGTAATGACCACCACACATTCCCGTGACCACTCCTGTTTGGCATGTGTCTGTCCTAGGTACACGCAGACACACTAGGGATATGTACATCCACATCTGGTGATGCATACAGTGGCCTACAAAGAATTCCCTGGATTAGACACCTATCTTCCATGAGGGTATCATACAGACACATACCTGTTGACAAACATATGTTGTGAAGCTATGATCCAACAACAGCATAGTCATCCACATTTGCTACACATAGTATCCTGATTGTACCACATTGGTAGTAGCACACAATGTGTAGCAGGGGTACCGATGTGTACAGACAGCCACATGTGATTTCATCTGTCCTTTGATATCCACATCCCCAAAGCTATGCTGATGTCCCTCAGTGAATCACATAAGTAATAAGGTGTCTGTATGCATATACACAGGGTTGTTGTATACCTACCATGAATGGCCATTATTGACAGACTGCATTGTGTTTGGGCATGTCTGTCATATGCCACAGGCATACACCCACACTCACACTATTGTATAACAACTGTCATGTGTGTGTGACAGAGATGACCTAGGGCACAGCTCACTACAGTGGCTGGACTTGTCACATACATACATACATATGTGAGCTACGGTCCAAGAAGCAGCAGCAAAAACTGTCAATGGTAACAGATGTAGTTGTGTTGGCAGCAGGCTTCACACCTATGACATGAATGAGGTCACATGTACATATATGTCTTGCCCACACAGTTACCAATTTAGGTCACATGTACATATGTGTATTTGTCACACAGATACTTGCAGTGTGCAATGCACATACTGTTGTTTTACTGATATGTCATACAGTAGTAGTAGTAGCAAAACACACAACACTTTGCTCAACAGTGTCACACACACACACACACACACACACACTCAACAATTGCAGGATTCAAAACCCTACCTACCTATGTCATGGTACTAGACACATATGCATTACCACTATGTGCCATATGCTTTGCTGGGTGTTTTCATTTCCACTGCTGTTTTTGTGGGATACTGACATCATCAAACTAGCAAAAGGGGTATTCACCTCTTTCAATGTGTTTTCACATTCTCAAAAAAGGCCACTCCTCTCATAGGATTACACACACCCCCCTACACACACACAGCATTGGTAGGATTTAAACCCCTACCTAACTATGTTATGATGCTAGTAAGATATGCATTAACATGACGCGCTATATGCTTTACTGGATGTTTTAATCTCCACTGCTGTATTTGTGGGATACTGACATCATCACACTTGGCAAAGAGGTATTCACCTCTCCTAATGTGTTTCCACAGTCTCCAAAAAGGCCACTCTTCTCAAGGCAATGTCATACACACACACGATTCAAACCCCTACCTAACTATGTTATGATACTAGTAAGATACACATTAACACGATGCGCTATATGCTTTACTGGGTGCTGTAATCTCCACTGCTGTATTTGTGGGATACTGATATAATCACACTTGGCAAAGAGGTATTCACCTCTCCTAATGTGTTTCCACAGTCTCCAAAAAGGCCACTCCTCTCAAAGGCAATTTTACACACACTCTACATTTGCAGGATTCAAACCACTATCTAACTATGTTATGATGCTAGTAAGATACGCATTAACATGACATGCTATATGCTTTACTGGGTGCTTTAATCTCCACTGCTGTATTTGTGGGATACTGACATCATCACACTTGGCAAAGAGGTATTCACCTCTCCTAATGTGTTTCCACAGTCTCCAAAAAGGCCACTCCTCTCAAAGGCAATCTCACACACACATTCACACGATTCAAACCCCTACCTAACTATGTTATGATACTAGTGAAATACACATTAACACAAAGCACTATATGCTTTACTGTGTGGTTTCTATTCACATGCTATATTTGTAGGTTGCTGACATCATCAGACTGGACATGGTAATGTGTGTGCACTTAGTGTTGTGCAATCCCAGGAATGAACCTTATGGGTCAGCAGGTGTGAACATCTTGAACAGGAATACACAATTCATAGTTTGTGTGATCTATCTGTGGACAAATTACGGATTGTTGGTTTTGTGGATACAACATGTTTCTGTGATGTTGGTAAAGGGCTGTTCAAAGTATATGTGGGACCTGTGTTGCTCCTTTCACTGATGTATGTCCTGGGTGGCTGCCTTGCAAGATATATAGCAGGTTTGGGGAACATGATGTACTCATTAACATACCACAGACATTGGGTTGTGTGTTTGTCAGTTTACAATAGCTCTGTTCCTGACTGCAATCATGATGGACTCCATGGACTAGCATTTCGGACTTCGTAGGCTTATAGGACTATAGTTCCCATGGTGTGCTCTGCACCATCACTTGTGGGGTGTGCAACATGTTGCTGTAACACATTCAACAGTGTAAGATCCTGTAGAGAGTGTGAAGCTCAACAGACTGTTCAGGTGCAGAGTCTGTTTGTCCTGTTGTTCACTTATGACACATATGGGGAAACAATGTTATACATGTGATGGGATTCATTTGGCATTGGAAGGACTAGTTTACACATTCTACATGCGATATCTCCTGGTATGATGTTAGGGCCTTTTGTCACTGGGAGGTGGGTATGTATGTATGGGCCTGCCTGACAGGATGTCAACATTGTCAGTCTGGTACAGTTGACCCTGACTCAGGACATATATGACTGTACATTGATATTTTTGACATAGCTGAAGGAGGTGTAATGTTTCTGTCTGTACACCTTCGCAGATTATCTTTCCACAGCAACAACAAACCTGAACACTAAACCCCTGTTATACTCTTTTGCACACTTCACACACTACTGATCCTTTGTGATCAGTTGACAGTGTATGTCATCATCATATCCTGGCATGTCCAAAGGTCGGTTTCGTGTGTACTCTCCAGTCCAGCTGGTCCATATTGGAATTTTGATGCATTGTTACAACTGCCTTATGTACACAGGGAACACTGTCCTCCTACCGGCAAACTCAGATATATGTGAGAGGTGCAATTGTATAGACAGACAGGAGGCTGAGCTCTCCCAAGCCATGACTGGCACAGTCTATTGGGTGGTGAAGGTAACCACAGACACCACAAATACAGTCGCACATGGACCTATGACAACAGCAAACCATATACATTGATACACAAAGACATACTTGGAGCATCTAAATATACTCTGCCTATGCAGCAGAGACATCCAAAGCAGACACACAAACAACTGCTAACACACAACCCTACACACATATCACATAGTTCACAAAGTCATTGTGCCACACAGTCACTGGCCTTAGGCCTACACAACACACTTCATAAACTTGTATTAGGTGACTATAATTGTCGGTCACACTGACATCCCACTCACCAGGCTGAACAAGGTGAAGGTCACTTTGTGCTGTGTGTCGGGTGCCAGGATCTGCCACATGACACATGCACTGTTGTCAATCCACTGCAAGTACAAATATGGCTCCATCATTGACCATGCTGGTGTGTAAACCCTCAGACGGTTCTCCCTGGACTACATGACAAGAGACATAGAGGAGCTCTCTGATCATGTAGCCCAGGCCAGTATGACCCTGACCTTGTGCAGCATCTTACCCTCACCAAGTACTATGTCACAGTATACAGACGAAATGATCACTTTTAACAGTTGCCTAACATATTGTTGTCATTCACAGGGGATCCAGTGTCTGTCAGCCTGGGATTACATGCTCAACGTACATTCGCTATGGATGCCATGCACCTGTCACCCCTAGGTTTTCACAGACTGCCTTAGGCTCTTGACACACACATAGTGGCTGTTTGAAGCGAGGCTCAGAAGACATAACCACAGCCATAGATGTTACAGGGTACAGGAAACGGAGAGTGATGGTGCTCAACAACTGATGTCTAACCCTCGGAATGCATGCACTCAGGACTCACATCAGTATGGAGTCTGTCCATATATGTGCAGTAACAAACACCTGGTTCAGGCTCACAAAAGCACAGCAGCACTAACAGGTTTTACTTCATACCATGGTCTTCAGACACAAGACTCAGACCAGACAACAACAATAGGGGGGGTATCCATATACATCATTCATACACACACCTCCGGGTTGGTAGCACTGCACAAAGCATCGGGGAACGTACATGTGCAACTGAGAGTGGGCCAAACTGCATTTCAGTTTGTAGACTGCTACAGACCACACTCCCAAACTTGGGAACAACACTCGTTATTCCTGGGAACACTGGGGAATGTGAAGGTCTCACCAAACACCATTATATTGTGTGACTTCAAATATACAAACATTGACTGGGTATACTACTCAAGCACTGACACCCTCGCACAACAGTTGCTAGGATTGTTACACTCAAATGCTATGGCAGACCTGGTCACCACATCCACAGGGGGGTTAAAACATGTGGGACCTGATCATCACCAACATGGGGACTCTATGTTCCACACCAGAGGTATACCCATCATTGTTAAGGTCAGAACATACATTCATCTTACTAGACATACATATCCCATACACACACACATCCTATGTGATCTCAGTGACGTACTTCTCATGAGCAAATGTCACACTTGTACAAACTAAGGTGGTATCCCTCAATGACCCTGGGACAGTGTTAATTACGGCCCAGACCACTTAATCCTTTACAAGCCCATACTATGGACAACTACTGGAATGCATGGATGATGCTATCCCAGATAACTACAAGACTCACTCCTCCAAAGGCAGGGGACCTGTCTAGTGGACCACAGTCATTAATGAGCTATACAAGGACAGGAGGAGGCTACTACATTATAGAGCACAATCACAATCAGGAAGGCATCTCTGATCAGTACCATGGTATAGCTATGATCACTTGTTGACTCATCTAAGACTCACTTTGAATGGACACTTGCAACAGACACTATGGACAATCACAAGGCCTTATTTAGTTATGTCAGGGACCTGGGTGGGAAATCACAGATATGCTGTGAGTTACTGCATAACTACAAATGATACAGTGAACCCACTGACATTGTGAACATCCTGGACAACAGGTTCAGTGGGAATGTTTCCCCACCATCCCTCCCTGCAGTGCACATGTCCATCCCAACAGGATGTAGCCTCCCTGACATCACAGATGAACATGTGTGTGCTGCCCTCTCCATAGCAGACAACACAGCATCAGTGGGACCAGATGGTTTCCCGGACTGCGGCTTACACGAGATTCATGACAAACTTCACACTCACATTATGTCACTGTTCAATATCACAGTTACTACAGGATATGTACCCATGGAATGGCATACAGCTATGGTGTACCTGCTCCACAGTGCTGGTGCCACAAGGGACCCTGGACATTATCCCAATATATGCCTAACTATCCTGGTCTGCTAAGCTATGGAGTGTATCATCATGTAACACATACACATACACATTGTGAACCTACAGACACTGGATCCTACACAATTTGGTTTTGTTGTGGGCAGATCTTGCCTCTAGCACCTGTTTGATGTGTTTAAACAGTTAACAGGTCCATAGACGTACAGAGGGTTGTCCACACAGCCTACCTGGAGCTCGCACACCAGTTCTACACAATACCCCACTCGGCTTTTATACATTATATCACCAGATTCAATATCTACACATATGTCACAAGATGGATTGCTAACTGGATCATGGATAGCACACACATGGTCAGTATTGCAGGTGCCATGTCTGACTATACACCAGTTACATGTGGCATCACACAGGGCTCAGTCCTGGGACCTCCCTTGTTCTGTATATATTTCTGTGACGTACTGGCTAACACAGGAGGAATATGGCTGACCATGTTTGCAGATGACTGCAAACTGTGCACCATAATCGACTCCACAGCTGGCACAAGCATCCTCAGAAAGGGTCTCACAGAGATGGATGACTGGTGCCAGAGCCATGGCCTACAGCTACCTTCCTTTAGATGCATAGTCATCACCTTTGGTAGTAACATCGTGCCCACACATTACCACATAGGTGATGATACATCACGTACAGTGTGTGTGATTTGTGATTTGGGGACATGAATACTTAGTACTCTCGCCTTTGACATTCACGTTGCCAATGTTGTTGGACACACCTTTTATTTAGCCAACCTTATCCCATAGGGTACGAAAAAATGAAGTACAGGTCACTGCTGAAATCTTCTTTGTTGAATCTCCTTTATTAAAAGTAAGCGCTTTCGGAATAATCCTTCATCAGACATAATTCAAAGTAACAAAAGCAGCCATATTTAAAACACAGATCATCCAATCACTTACTCCTAAAAGCCCGCCTTTTTTGTAAAGCAGGTTTAATTGGTAAAACATCATTAAGACCAGGTGGTCTATGTGCTCTTAAATCTACTATCCACTTAGATTCAGCTAATGCTGTTCTATGCTGAATGTCCCCCCCCCTCTCATTGGTAGCAATATTTACAATGCATCTGAACTTAAAAGTGTGTGTGGGATTAGTCTCTATATGTCTGAATAAAGCATTGCTCACTTGACATGTTCTAATATTACTAATATGCTGTAAAATCTGAACCTTCAGCATGTTATTTGTCATACCTACATAAAAACTTTCACATTGTTCACAATTGGCCATATATACTAAGTGTTTTGTCCTGCAAGTAGCCCTCCTTTAAATATAAAGTTTGTGTCTTATCGTGTTTATATTCAATGTCACTATTAATATATTGACAGGCCTTGCAGTTGCCACAGGGATATGTGCCTGCTCTAATATCTATTGTAGGTCTCCTATTCAAATATGTCTCCTTACATAGCAGGTCCTTAAGATTGTTGTTTCTCCTATAATTGAACATGGGACGTTCTGCCACTCGTCCTTAAGACTAATATCACTTCTTAGTATATTCCAATTGTTCTGAACTATATTACATATGTCTTTAATATTACTACCATATTGAAAAGTATTCTAGGTTGTTCCTTCCTGCTACTACATAATCCTGTATCTATTTGTCTGCCACTAACAGGGCCTTGCATCCATGGCCTATTCTTAGATCTTCCTATGTAGTATATTGTTACTAACGCCTTACTAACCATGTTCCTCTCATAGCCCCTATCCAAAATGTCCACTCAGCCTAGAAAGTTCCTCGGCACAATAAGTATCTTCTGAAAATACCCTAGATATCCTACCCACTTGACTCTTAACAATATTGGGAAAGATATGCCTCGGGTGCATGCTGTCATAGGATAGCTATGCATTTTGCCAACATTGTTTCATACAATTTCGAGGTGAAACCAGGTTACTCTGTTCCACACAAACATCCAGGAACTCTATCTGAGTAAAAGAAGTTTTGGCACTAAAGTCAAAAGTGGTGGTGGTGTGAGAAAGGCTAAAAAGCTCTCAAGGTGGAAGTATCCCATCCCACAAAATAAACGTCATCCACAAATCTGACATACAAAACTATGTACTTATTCCATTCCTGATTATTAAGAATTTCCTTGGTTTCCCATTTGGACATAACCAAATTTGCATATGTATTAGCACAGGGGTGCCCATAGCTACCCTGTGCTTGTCTATATATGGACCCTGGTCCTATAAAGACATTGTTATTCAATACCAAGGATAGTAAATTCTCCACTACCAGCTTATGCTCAGTTGCTCCCAATCTACTTATTACTTCACCCTGCTGTTATCCCATATTGTTGTTCAATGACAGTAAACAAACTGTTGACATCTAGTGTGGCCATCAATAATCCACCATGTTTGGGCTTGGTAGCCACAGCTAATAGCCCAAGAAATGCCCTGTGTCTCTTAGAATGTTATCTATCTGTTCTAAATACGGTTTAAGTGTAAACTCAACCATATAGAAATGTTCTCAGTGACCCACCCTCTCCCGAGACAATGGGTCTGAGTGGTGGGTCTGTCAATGATTTATGTATTTTGGGCATAGCCTTGAATACAGGCGTATCTGGTTTATCTACCTGGAACTCATAGCCTTCATGTTCTAACAGCCCCCTCTCTAATAAATTGTTTAACTGCCTATGTACATTATCTATAATCATTCTAACTTGTAAAGGGTTGATGGGTACATATGCTCCATCTAAAGTCAGTGTTTCTATCAATTTCCTTTCATACCAACAAGTATCTAATACAATGATGGCTCCCCTTGTCAGCCATCTTAATGGTGATTTCTTTCTTGTCCATAAGGCCATGTAAAGCAGTCCTTTGTGTCGGTGTAAGATTATAATATCTATTAGCACTTCTCTCCTCAAAATGTTTGAAAGGTCATTCTCTGGCGTTCATGAGCAAGTTATGTCTGGGTGTTAAATTGGGAACTAATGTACTAGGGGGCCTAGGACCTATGGCTCCATGAGTTTGGTTATTAAAATCAATTTTAACATCAGCTCCTACAGAACAACATCAAATCAAATATAATATCGCAGAATACACAGTTGATGCCAGGGAGAAAGGTGAAACCGATGTTTAAAATCTCTAGCTCATGGGTACACAACACAAAATGAGAAAAATTATATACAATGCCATCAGACATACTGTTAGTCACTGTAGAGTCCTCCGGCTTGTCTGCATTTCTGTCCTCGCTTAGGGACCTCTTGCCTGCTTCTTTCCTCCGCTGCGTGCGGTAGATTCCCCAAAATGCAGAGCCCTGCATATGTTTTCGGCGGGCCCCTGTTTCATTGTGGTGAATACTCTCATTTGCTGTCTCCACTGTGGAGCTAGAAGGGCCCCCTGGAATCTGTGTTTGTTCTTCGGCTGTGGAATCGTGTTGCTGTTTAGAGAAACACTGTTGGAATCTTGAAGCCAGGATGTCATTATTGCTGGGGTAGTAGTTACTATCCATTGCCTGTAAGCATGTTGATCGTATCTTCCCCAAAATTGCTGATAGTACAAGATGGACTATCAGTAGAACTCCTCATATCGACTCCATGTTGGTTTGGCCAGGGCAGACAATGTGGGTTTATTGGCAACCATACCGATAGCGTTGTGCTTGCCTCTGTGTGTACCGCTGAATCCGTCTCTGTGGCTCGTGTAGGCGTCGAGCGTGTTGTCATCATCACTGAGGGGCGTCTAGTTGTTTCAGTTGCTCGTTCTTTGAATCTGGGCCAGACAAAGATATTACCATGGGTAAAATCGGTGATCCTCCTGATTTTACCTAATTTAACGTCTTTAAGTTTGTCAGCTTCTTTAGATAATTGTAGCATAACAGTAGAAATTCTTTCTTTACTTTGCTGTCTGGAAAGTCAGTCTGTAATCAAAATAATGATGTTACTTCTTGCTTCAAAGCCGCCAGTTCTGGTGAAAAAACTTGATCAGTAACTTCATATACTCCATACTGATCAAGTTTTTTCACCAGAACTGGCGTGAAGCAAGAAGTAACATCATTATTTTCGATTACAGACTGACTTTCCAGACAGCAAAAGTAAAGAAAGAATTTCTACTGTTATGCTACAATTATCTAAAGAAGCTGACAAACTTAAAGAAATTAAATTAGGTAAAATCAGAAGGGATCACTCCGATTTTACCCATGGTAATATCTTTGTCTGGCCCAGATTCAAAGAACGAGCAACTGAAACAACTAGACGTCCCTCAGTGATGATGACAACATGTTCGGACGCCATACGAGCCACAGAGACGGATTCAGCGGTACACACAGAGGCAAGCACAACGTTGGCCATCGGTATGGTTGCCAATAAACCCACATTGTCTGCCTCATCAAACCAACATGGAGTCGATATGAGGAGTTCTACTGATAGTCCATCTTGTACTATCAGCAATTTTGGGGAAGATACGATCAACATGCTTACAGGCAATGGGATAGTAACTACTACCCCCAGCAATAATGACATCCTGGCTTCAAGATTCCAACAGTGTTTCTCTAAACAGAAACACGTATTCCACAGCCGGAAGAACAAACACAGATTCCAGGGGGCCCTTCTAGCTCCACAGTGGAGACAGCAAATGAGAGTATTCACCACAATGAAACAGGGGCCCGGCCGAAAACATATGCAGGGGCTCTGCATCTTTGGGAATCTACCGCACCAAGCGGAGGAAAGGAGCAGGCAAGAGGTCCCTAAGCGAAGACAGAAATGCAGACAAGCCGCCGGAGGACTCTACAGTGACTAACAGTATGTCTGATGGCATTGTATATAATTTATCTCAATTTGTGTTGAGTACCGATGAGCTAGAGATTTTAAACAAGGGTTTGACCTTTGTTCCTAGCAACAAGTGTGTATACAGCGATATTATATTTGATTTGATGTTGTTCTGTAGGAGCGTGATGTTAAAATTGATTTTTAATAACCAAACTCATGGAGCCATAGGTCCTAGGACCCCTAGTACATTTGCTCCCAATTTACACCCACACTTAACTTGTTCATGAACGCTTGTGAGAATGACCTTTTCAAATATTTTGAGGAGAGAAGTGCTAATAGATATTATAATCTTACACCGACACAAAGGACTGCTTTACATGGCCTTATGGACAAGAAAGAAATCACCATTAAGATGGCTGACAAGGGGGGAGCCATCGTTGTATTAGATACTTGTTGGTATGAAAGGAAATTGATAGAAACACTGACTTTAGATGGAGCATATGTACCCATCAACCCTTTACAAGTTAGAATGATTATAGATAATGTACATAGTCAGTTAAACAATTTATTAGAGAGGGTCTGTTAGAACATGAAGTCTATGAGTTCCTTAATGTAGATAAACCAGTTACGCCTGTATTCAAGGCTATGCCCAAAATACATAATCATTGACAGACCCACCACTCAGACCCATTGTCTCGGGAGAGGGTGGGTCACTGAGAACATTTCTATATGGTTGAGTTTACACATAAACCGTATTTAGAACAGATAGATAACATTCTAAGAGACACAGGGCATTTCTTGGGGCTATTAGCTGTGGCTACCAAGCCCAAACATGGTGGATTATTGATGGCCACACTAGATGTCAACAGTTTGTTTACTGTCATTGAACAACAATATGGGATAACAGCAGGGGTGAAGTAATAAGTAGATTGGGAGCAACTGAGCATAAGCGACTGGTAGTGGAGAATTTACTATCCTTGGTATTGAATAACAATGTCTTTATAGGACCAGGGTCCATATAGACAAGCACAGGGGTAGCTATGGGCACCCCTGTGCTAATACATATGCAAATTTGGTTATGTCCAAATGGGAAACCAAGGAAATTCTTAATAATCAGGAATGGAATAAGTACATAGTTTTGTATGTCAGATTTGTGGATGACGCTCTTATTTTGTGGGATGGGGATACTTCCACCTTGAGAGCTTTTAGCCTTTCTCCACACCACCACCACTTTTTGACTTTAGTGCCAAAACTTCTTTACTCAGATAGAGTTCCTGGATGTTTGTGTGGAACAGAGTAACCTTGGTTTCACCTCGAAATTGTATAGGAAACAATGTTGGCAAAATGCATTGCTATCCTATGACAGCATGCACCCGAGGCATATCTTTCCCAATATTGTTAAGAGTCAAGTGGGTAGGATATCTAGGGTATGTTCTGAAGATACTTATTGTGACGAGGAACTTTCTAGGCTGAGTGGACATTTTTGGATAGGGGCTATGAGAGGAACATGGTTAGTAAGCTGTTAGTAACAATATACTACATAGGAAGACGAAGAATAGGCCATGGATGCAAGGCCCTGTTAGTGGCAGACAAATAGATACAGGATTATGTAGTAGCAGGAAGGAACAACCTAGAATACTTTTCACGTATGGTAGTAATATTAAAGACATATGTAATATAGTTCAGAACAATTGGAATATACTAAGAAGTGATATTAGTCTTAAGGCATAGTGGCAGAACGTCCCATGTTCAATTATAGGAGAAACAACAATCTTAAGGACCTGCTATGTAAGGAGACATATTTGAATAGGAGACCTACAATAGATATTAGAGCAGGCACATATCCCTGTGGCAACTGCAAGGCCTGTCAATATATTAATAGTGACATTGAATATAAACACCCCGATAAGACACAAACTTTTATATTTTAAAGGAGGGATACTTGCAGGACAAAACACTTAGTATATATGGCCAATTGTGAACAATGTGAAAGTTTTTATGTAGGTATGACAAATAACATGCTGAAGGTTCGGATTTCACAGCATATTAGTAATATTAGAACATGTCAAGTGAGCAATGCTTTATTCAGACATATAGAGACTAATCCCACACACACTTTTAAGTTCAGATGCATTGTAAATATTGCTACCAATGAGAGGGGGGGGACATTCAGCATAGAACAGCATTAGCTGAATCTAAGTGGATAGTAGATTTAAGAGCACATAGACCACCTGGTCTTAATGATGTTTTACCAATTAAACCTGCTTTACAAAAAAGGCGGGCTTTTAGGAGTAAGTGATTGGATGATCTGTGTTTTAAATATGGCTGCTTTTGTTACTTTGAATTATGTCTGATGAAGGATTATTCCGAAAGCGTTTACTTTTAATAAAGGAGATTCAACAAAGAAGATTTCAGCAGTGACCTGTACTTCATTTTTTCGTATTTATTTGGTTTGGTACAACAGGTCTTCAGCATAACTTGTTATTTTTGCTTGTGCCTTATCCCATAGGGTTTTACATCCAGATCAGGTGGGGTCATTGTGACCCTATACTCATCAGGCACATGCTTGGATACAATGCCCCATTTCGGATGTACCTTACCCAACACCTGCAGCAACTGGAATGTACACAAATGTACATAACCAAGTGGATCTAGGGTCTCACACAGATGGTATGCACAGTTTGGCTATGGTGACCCCAGTTCTCCTCAGTTGCTTGCTGCCTACTTGGATGCAGTCTGTGCCTTTTGTTTGAAGCCATGTCCATCACAGCATTGATGGACAGGCTCCACATGAGGATATCTAAGTCCCTTACAGCTACATGCTCCAGGGACAGGTACATCAGCAATGATGTTAATAGGATATGCTGGAGGGGCAGATTCCCATCACAGAGGCTCCACTCACTCGGGAATGTGATCACAGTCCCACATATGCACAGACCCATGCTGACCACCTACAGGTGACATCTTCACAGGTGGATGGGTGATCGTATGTTTAGCCCTGGGATATGTTATGGGTCCCTGCTAGACAGGGGCAGAATGAAATGAACATATGTGAGATATCCTGTGTGACCTATTATTAACAGGCACAATGTACTGATCTAGCGGGGTTGCAAAATACAAACACACTGTGGCTAAGCTTCTACATACCCTAGGGCAGATAGCCTAGTGTCAACCTCTGAACCTATGCTAACGTTCGGGATGCACATTGTTCAGTGATGGTACTGATTGCAGGTTTTGTTTCTTCTTTGCTTTACCACTTTCTATGAACAACCTAGGTATCTGCATAACATATTTGATTGTAACAGGATTTCACTATATTATATATGTGTCTGTTGTCATATCACTGTGTGCACATGGCGGATTGGTGAATAGTGCTAGGTTCCTGGGTTGACACATGCAACTGAGGGATATGTGTGGCCCACTGCTGTACTCAAACTTGCCCTAAGTGTGTGAAAATGCCAAATTCAGACTTTCAGTGTTTTGTTGCCTGACATTTGTCTCATATACTCAAGTGTGTGAGCATGCCCAGTGTGACCTTGCGGTATGTTGCTGTCTGAGGTCCACTACATTTGTTGATGTGTGTGAACATTACCAATATTAACATTTATACTATATGTGTGTTGAATATCAGGTTATATTATTACTGCAGGCCTCACCTTTGTGTCTTAACTCGATAGGGATTATGCTATGCCTGCAAGGTTTCCATGAGATACTTAGCATTGACTTATGAACATTTTTTCATACAAGCTGACCATTGGTATACTGTCATAGTTTAGTGGTTCTGTACTATGACTATATTGCACTGTATCCTGGGTTCGAGGACTGTCACTGCTTCATATTTTCATACATGCCAGAACAGACTGCTTCAAGAAAAGTGAAGCAAATATGAACATGTTAACCTGCTTTTGCTGAACTATGCCCACATTTGACCAGACTTGCACAACATTGCTCAATGTTGACCAACATTGCTGGACAGTACACAATATTGCTCAACATTGCCTGTAGTTGTGCTACGTAGTGTGTGCAATTTTGTTTACATATACTAAATAGTGGTGAGAGCTATTTAGCCATGCTTTATATTGGTTAACACATAGCAATCATGCCTCAGGTGGTGCTTCAGGGCTGCCTATGTCAGATGCACATTTTAAACTCCCTATACATGTTTGTTAACAGGTAGTGTCAAGTTAGGCATCCCTTTTACTATATGTGCAAGTCGGAGAGAGGTATAATTTCTAGGGTTCCTACTGAGCCAGTGTATATGCTATGCGTTGTCTCTTTGCCAAGGCCAAAGCATACTGAGCATACTAGGCACACCTCCTTCTGCCTACTGGGGCAGGCTCAGGTTGTTCCTCCTCCGAGTCACACTCTGCCTGTGATGGCCTTGGCAATGGTGGGGGGCTGTTGTGCCCGGCCCTATGCTGCTTCTGCTGCAGCTGTTTTTGCAGGATCATATTGTGTAGCATAGCACATACCATGACTATTTGGGTACATGTAGTTGGTGAGTACTGCAAGGCTCCACCAGATGTGTCCAGGCACCAGAACCGTGACTTGAGTAGCCCAAACACATGCTCGATTACATTTTGTGTTTGTGCGTGTGCCTCATTATGGCATTCCTGTTCAGGTGTGTGTGCATTTCTGATGGGTGTCATCAGCCACGGCTCGAGTACATATCCAGCATCCCCCACTAGGTGACCATGAGGGATGTCCCCATTGGCAAATGTCTGGTACAGCTGTGTCAGATGCCAGATATGGGAGTCATGGTAGCTTCCAGGGCAGCCAGCACACACATTAATTATTATGCCCTGGGCATTACACACAACCTGGTAGCTGATGGAGGGGTAACCCTTGCGGTTATAGTAGACCCTACCCCGCTCACCGGCTGGTGCTTTGATGTGAATGTGAGTGCAGTCTATTGCACCCATTACCTCAGGGTATTCCGTTATTTGCTGGAAGAGATGCATATTGATGGCCAATACCTCACAGGAATTGGGGAAATATACATGATCACCGACATGTGCTGACATGGCATTCAGGAACTGGTGCAGTACCCTGGATGCTGATGCCTGTGAAATATCCATCATATCGCCAGTTGGTCTCTGGAAGGTACCTGTTGCTAATATTCTTAGGCCAACACATACCTTGGTTTCCACTGGGATGGGTTCCCCTCTATTGGTTCTGTGTGTGAGGCGTGGCCTGCACAGCTCAACATTTTGCTGCATGAGGTCTCTGTCCACTCTATAGTGCTCCACTATCTCCAGCTCATGTAGCCCCTGGTAGTTTACCCTAGGCCTGTACACTCTTCTCCGTCTCCTCACTGTGGGTTTCTCAGCAGCATTTGCATTGTCAACACCTTCAGCATGTTGCATATGTCACCTTATAACAGCAATGGCAGCCCCTAACATTTCTTTGACTCAGTAAAGCTTTTTCAGTTTTCACTTCTATTAGCTTACTGCAGTGTTGCAGTGTGTCGGAGAAAAACATACTGGAATGGTTTTTGCTGTGTTTTAAGTGCTGGGCTTGGCTGGGCTAGTGTACTGCCTGTGTAATTGCTTGATTCTGATTGTTTTCACCTGCTAGCTCTGCTAGTACTCCCTGGTTAATTTCCTACTATTTGTTGTGCTTCCTTTTCCCTTTCTGTTTCCTCAGGGGGCAGTGCCACACAAACAAGTGCAAATATGCGCACACCAGCTCACATGTGCACAAATGCTTACACGGACTATAACTTGCTTATTCTTGCTAACACACACACACAGGCACAAATACGCTTACACGGGTTTCAACATCCTTACACTTGCTTACTCTGGCTTAAACGCGCGCACACAGGGGCACACGCATGCACACAGGCTTACTCGGTTTTACAGGTGCACGCACGCGGGCATACATGGTGCAGGCATTTCTAGAAGAAACTTTGGTGTTGTTCATGGCATACACCTTCCATTTCTTGGCTTTAGCTAGGGTACTTGTTGACACACCTCTTCCAATAATTAGTATCTGACAGCAGACACATGCCACTCAACTCCAATGAGCTTCATTTCTCTCAGACATACCCCCCTTATGATGTCACCTATCTTCTACTCTGTTACACCTCTTATCCTACTCCCACACTACACTGACTGTGCTCTTTTGCTATGTAAACTTGGGATTCACTATCCTTACCCTCATTTGCATAGGATTGCCTACTAATGCTTGGTTACAACTCTTAGACTGAGCTTCCCCCCTTAGCAACCTCTACTCAGTAGCCATGTTGTCTTTGGACTGCCATTCCCTTGCATTGTATATTATGGATTACTGTAAAATCCACATTTCTGCTTTTTATTTATTGGTTTTCTGGTTTTTACAGCGCACCGTGTTTGAGCGGTGCTGCGCTATGCTTAAACATTAGCGATCAAGAAAAAAATTATTTGAATTTATTTTATTTTTGCATCAGTGGACATTGCCAATGGCTGTATTTTTGGCCATTGGCATGTTTCCTCGACTGGATGCATCCTTTTCTTGGAGCTGTCACGGCTCCATTGTGCTATTTGCAGAAACGTACTCAGTTGTCAATGGAGTACATTTCTGCAAATAACACTACTCTTACTCGGACAGGTTAGGGTTTCCTGAATCACAGATTTACCTCATTTGCAAACCTTTCAGCAGCAAATGAGGTAATTTACATATCCTAGCCCTGTCCGTGTAAGAGTCATTTTAGGAGCTCTGTTGCACGCCCCCCTACCGGCTGTTCTTGGATCGCTCGGCGGACATGTTGGCTGCATGGAGTCTTACTCTACTCTTAAACTCCATGCAAGCCTTCATGAATCTGGCTCTTTGTTTAGTCAGAGCCAGAATTTGTTTGTTGTTTATTTATTTAATCAATTATATGTTTATTTAATTTGCTTGTTTGTTCATCAGGATAGTCTGGCTAAACAAGTGTCCCTTTTCAAAGGAGTCCCAGGAAGAAAAGCTGCACAGGTACAGTATTGAAATATTATATTGTTAGATGATATACAAAAAAAAGAGTATGTAAATAACATACCCAACTACAAAGAATATAAAATTATATACATAATATAAATATGAATGATTATTTCTTTTTTAGAAGTTGCAAGTTTATGAAATGAAGGGCAGTAAAAAATAAAACAATTGGAAGGACAGGTAAAAAATATTTCTGAGCTGAAGAAAGAAAGAAGAAATAGAGGGAAAGACAAGGGTTAGAAAGAGGTAGATATGAAATGAGGAGGGAGTGGGAGAAGTTCTTAGGGTTAGTGAAAGTGAAGTAGAGGGACAGGTGAAAAAGATTGTTTACTTAAAGTAAAGTTAAAGATCATGTGTGTGACACCCCAGCACTGGTCCAGTAATCAAGGATCCTCAATCCTCACCACTGGCAACAGTGTGGGATGTACATTGGGAGGATGACAAGTACACATACAGTATTTCCAGAGGCAGCTTTCTGCATCAAGTGCAATCAAGTGCAATTTCCCTTAAGAGCACACAGAGACAACAGTCAGTCCAGGGCTGGTTTCTCCCGCTTTCTCCAGATCCCCAATAAGACTCCTCACTGTCGCAGCTATAGGGCTGAGATCTCAGCTGAGAGGCCAAGCCAGCACCCCCTCTGTCTAACTAGTGCTTTGCATCCTTGCCCAAGTAGCTGACACATGCACACACTTTGAGGTTTGAATTATGTACAAACACACACACACACACACACACACACACAACTGGGGAAGGCTGGCACATATTTGGTAATTATCACCGCCACCAGCCACATACTTATCAGTTACTTTAAGGGCCTTAAAAAAGGGTGTCCAGTCCTAACTGCATAATGTTACTATTAATCCAAACGTTAGTTTGACCAAGAGCAAAGCTATTAGGAATGGTCCACAGTATCACCAAATAAATATCCAAGTACTCTCAGAACATAAATATGTCTCACAAATATCAGCCACAATGAAAGGTTGAAATATATTTAATTACAAATAATAAAAGAACAAGAAAATACTGAGTATATGATCACAGTTACATCAGAGTTCAAAATCACAGGAAACATATAAAGCAATATTGCAGGGCAGTCTCAAATAAATAAAGAAAACATCTAATCCATACTTCACTATATTTCTGACTGAATCTAAGAGAATTGCTATACCCTAGTTAACTTACTTACAGAGCAACAAGACAGATGTGGTGATTGGACGCTCTTGTCAAGTCAAAGACAATACAAAATGCCAAGTCTCTCTCTCAGGGAGTTCTTACATTAATATCCCAAATATTACTGCAGGGATAGCTTGCAAAATGACATCACATCTTGTTATCTAACTCTATCCCTGGTGAACCCCCCCCCTCCCCACTGATGTAGCTGGTAGTATTCAGCATCTACCTTTGAAAATACATCGATCTCAGAACTTTTGGCAAATGGTGGAACTTCTAGTTCTAGACATTATGTCTCCTGCTGCACTGAAACTGAAAGACAATATCTCTTTTTATGGCCTAGCCATAAAGTAATTCAATCTCAACTATTCTTTTTAAGTTAATTTCTTGTATTGCAGTTTCCATTGTTAAAATATATACATCTAAACAGCTACAACAGTGTATATACATTTCCGCTCAGTACCTTACAAAATATCTCTTCAGCACACATCTGTACAATATGACATACTGTTCTAATACATCTACAACACAAGCACATTACATGAAACATGTTGACATTCATAAATGACACATAACCATTTACAAAATTCCAGACAGCTGTGCTGGCAGTATCTCCCTTTTTTTATACCGCTGTATAAATTGTGTTAATATCCACAAATGACATATAATTATTTATAAAATTCCAGCTAGCTGGGCTGGCAGTATCTCCTTTTGTTGCAATGTGCAACCATTTTTTTTGTATATATCTGCAGTCGTTCTCTTTCTTCTGGGATGACAGGGTGCTTCATTCTCTAGAAATCCAATTTACTGGATATTCTATTGTTTCATTTTATTGTTATTTCCTGTTGACAAACTTTGTTCCTCCACAGACTTATTAGGGCAGTACTTCCTGTCTTTCCATCATCATGCTTTGATCATGCAAAGGTGGATCTTTCCTGCACTGGTAGGGTGGGTCTCTTTCCTCTGTTTTTTTTTTTTTTTTTTTTTTTTTTTTGTAAGTAAGTAAGTGAATACCATGCTACTTTGATTTTATTAGTTTTGCACATAATCTTTAACATTTGACATATTGTCAGTTCCATATTCAAGTTAGGTGTGTTTGTAAGTTTGTCTAAAAATTTTCAAGTTAGTTTTGGTAGTGAGGTCTGTGGGAGGGAGTTTTGCAACTTTGCAACACATACTGTGCATAAATAATCACTAAAATTGTTTTGGGCTTTACAGATGGCTTAGTGGTTTAGTTGCTGAGATCTAAGTTCTCAACCTGGTATGTATTTTATTATTAAGTTAAGGGCAGAATACTTATTTGGATTGTTTAGTATGCTGTGGACTAGAAGAAGTTGGAAGAAGTGAAAAGTGTGTGCAACTTCTAGTCATTGCAGTTCCTGCAGAGCCAGACAGTGAAGGATGGTTTTAAATCTTAAAGTTTTAATGTAACATTGTTCAGAGTCATTGAGTGATACTTTACAAAGGTTTATTAAATCTATGGCTGCATGCAGAAGGTAAAACTGAATGAGCAGATTTGAATCTAGCTTGTGGAGTACAGAAAGGTGGAATTTCATACAGTAAACCCAAGTTTTGATGATTTTTGTCAATAGCAATGTATGTTTTTATCAAATTTCAGATGTTTGTTTTTGATGACACCTGTTAGCTTCATTAGACAGACATTCTCCAGCCATGTTGTTATTACTTGAAGTTCTGCTGACCAGTGTTTGATGAGTTAGGCTAGTTTTGGAAATAAACATCATGAGTTTAGTTTTCTTAGCAATAATTATTAGCTTAGAATATGCTAGCCAATTTTTAATCTTTTGAACAGCTACTCAACTTTGGAGTTACTCAACAGATTTAGCCTAGATTATCGGGCCTATATTACATTATTGAAAAACGTGTTCATTGAATATGTATTCATTGACCAATAAACAGCAAGAACACTAATCTCCAAATGGTCACTTCAGTGAACTTTTTCCCAGGGGAAAAAAAATGCTTGACTGTCATTGGGGATTTGCCGTTTTCTCCTCTCTAGCACAATCTCAAATTTGGTATATTCAGTTAGCAGAGTGTGGAAGCAAGGGATCCCACTTTGTATGGTTTGAAAGTTTGTTTTGTTTTTGT
Organism: Protopterus annectens; assembly: GCF_019279795.1. NCBI lineage: Eukaryota > Metazoa > Chordata > Ceratodontiformes > Protopteridae > Protopterus > Protopterus annectens. The sequence goes on along the minus strand of NC_056739.1, from coordinate 517,394,453 downwards.
TTGGCCAAGCAATTTTCTCCCTTGGAAAAAAATTCATTGAAGTGGCCATTTGGAGATTTCTGTTTTTGCTCTTTATTGGTCAGTGAATACATGTTCGGTGAAGACATTTTGCGATAACATAATATAGACCCAGGTTATCAAGGTTGAGACTTTTACATACTGGAGTTTGATACCCGTGTCAACTATTTTATGAGATCATTTTATGAAAATATTAAATAGGAGCAGCCCTTGAAATGAGCCCTGTGAGACACCATCAATATTGGGATTAAAGCTAGAATACAATTTCCTCCAGTTAACTGTCTGAACCCTATCTGTTTTAGGTAGCTATTAAACCAGTTAATGACAGATATGTTCAAACTGAGCGCACAAAGTATCTGAAGCAGACAGTCATGGGAGATAGTGTCAAATACTTTGGACAGGTCTAAGAATACAGAAGCATTCCTGCAGGAGAGAGATGGGTAAGTAAGAAACATTAGAACAGAAATGAGTTTATTATACATGTAAGTCTATAAGATATGGCAGTAATTTTAATATCTATCCAGTTAGGCTGCTGTGTTTTGTAGCACTCAGTGGAAGCACTGTGAAGTAGGTGAGCCTCACCTTTCAGAATTTGGCCATGCATTCCATTACTACTATGTGTTAAATGCCTTTTCTGGAGGGCATACACTGAAAAATTTATACTGAATCGTTCAGTATATAGATACTGACAGAATGACCTGCCATAATCCTGGACATAGTTACATTCTTTCTTGCTTCACTAGTGCTTATAGTATTTAATGAGCGTGTTTAAAGATCTTTGTGGATTGACTTGGCAAACTGCTGTTCCTCCTAAATAAATGTATACATCATAGCTTAGAGGGTGTATCTTTGGCTACTTCCTTGGATCACAGATGGACCTATCTTCTGAGCATTCTTTTGTAGTGGGCTTAACCACCCTGCTTCATCCTGGCTGACATCTCGTTTCTGCACACTTAAACTACATCAGGATCTCCACAGAGTGTAACAGCTCTTTGATTTTTCCATAAAAAGAGGGGCAGCACAGTATCTCAGCATGCAGTGCTTCCACCCACATCTTCATGGTCCAGGGCCCTCTGTGGTTTCCACCTCAAGGCTTCAGGGACCAGGGCCCAACCATAAATTTCCGTTGTTATCTGTGTGGAATCTAAATGTCTTCTTGTGTCTGTGTAGGTTTCCTTCATACACTTCAGTCTCCTTCTAATGCTCTGAAAACATGTGGGATGTCATGATTACTCCAAGCATGCACACACACACACACACACACACACACACACACACACACACACACACACACACACACACACACACACACACACACACATGCACGCACACTTACACACACACACACACACACACACACACACACACACACACACACACACACACACACACACACACACATTCCTACTGTCTATGATAATGATAATTTTAAAATTTTCCAAGGATATGATGCATAGGATCCAATACTGAGAATTTTTACAAAATATTATGTGGGAAACTAGAACCTTTGAAAAGAAAAGCAAGAGGAAAGATGACTTGTAATGAACAAGTTACTGGTTTCAAGTAAAAAGTCCTTCTTGCAACTTATTGTTGCAATGCATGCAACAAGTTGCAATGTTTGAAAGGTGACATAAACTTGACAGACTTCTTATGAGACACATATATATATATATATATATATATATATATATATATATATATATATATATATATACACACACACATAGATAGATAGATAGATATAGGTTCCCTATTAAATTGATGAAAGTTTAGCTTGTCCAAATGCTAAACATCAACACCTAAACTCTGAAATGGTAAAATCGCAAATGGCCACCTAAACAAATCTTTTTCTCAGAGAAGAAATTTGTTTGGCCGTTACCGAGTATTTGCCCTTTTCCCCGATGTAGAGCGATATCGGAGTTAGTATATTTAGTTGTGTGCCCCCCACATGTAGGGGGTGAAGCCCCCCATTTCATTGGGGTTTAAAGGTTTTTGTGGTGTCCGTCAGTCAAGCAATTTTTTTCCATGGAAAAAGTTTGCTTAGGTGGCTGTTCGTGGTTTTTTGGAATTTAGCCATTGATGTTTTGCATTTCAACAAGCTAAACTTTCGTAGATTTAAAAGGGAAGCTCTCTTTCTCTCGCTCCCTCCCTCTCTCTACACATATATATGTATATATATATATATATATATATATATATATATATATATATATATATATATATATATATATATATATATATATATATATATATAACCAAACTCCACTGTTGGCGTAAATGGAAGACGAATAGCCACCTGCTTTAACGTTTTCGTTCTTTTATTAAAATAGAACTTCTTCAGAAATGCACCCAACAGTTTTCAAATGGTTTAAATAATGATGACATACTGGTCACATGTATGAAAAACCACCAATGCTTATTCAACACTGTATTCTCAGCCATAATTTAAACCTCAAACTTGTGTAAGAATTAAACAATGACAGTTTGTCAGCCACAAATCACAAATATACAGAAATTATGTATAATATATATATATAAAATAATAGTACTGTGTACTTTAGGTCTAAAACCTAGTTTTAAGTAAAAAACACTTGATGTTAATTACATCGTTCAATCCAGGTGGCTCATCCGCATTCAGCCTGATTTGCCAAATGGCTTCCCTACATTCCAATTGCACTTTGTAATTGCCACTAAAAATAGTGTCATCCACCTTTTCTAAAACTGAAAACATAAATTTTTTGAATAAAGGACATTTCAATGAATGCTTAGCCAAAGCATTTAAAGTATCTTTCTTTTTAATGGCTAAGTTATGTTCATATATCCTTTTGTTTAATGTCCTAGTAGTTTTTCCTATATAAAAATGTTCACATGTTACACACTGTGCCATGTAAACAATATTATTACTCTTGCATGTAAAGTGGATGGCAATTGCTCCTTCTGCAAATATATCCTGCAGGGATTTTTTTTTATTATTGTCAATACCACCAGAGTATTTGAAATCAGATTCTAAACCTGCAGGAGCAAATCATAGGATCATAGGAGGTTGCTAGGCTAATGGTCCTGAGGCCCTTACAACTCTAGCCAAGAGTTTATTGCCAAAAATGAAACCACAGTCAGTATCTGTCATACGTGTCAATGAGGGACACAGGTGGAACCTTTGTGACAAATTTATGTTTTTTCATCCACTCATCAAGTTGTGCTTGAAGAGACTCAGCAAGGTACTCTATTTAACATATATGGGAAGTCTCCTCCTTTCAGTGAGCCAGTTGACCACCCACCTGATGAGATGGGGTGGGTGATTTTCCTGTAAACGTGTTCTTAAGTAAACTCCTAAGAAGGAAAAACATCAAGTATATTGAGACCCACAATTTCTAAAAATTTTAGTGATACAAGATGCAAAGAAAGTACAAAAACTTGATCCGAGCAAACTCTAAAGTGCATGATGACACCATACCTCTCAAGAATTCTGCATTAACTCAAAACTAATAGTGGGTAAAAGCACAAAATCAGGAACACTTCCTAATTAGTACTCTAATTCACTTAAAAATATTAATAACTCAACATATTTTGCATTAACATACTCTTTCTGAAGAATTAAGAACTTTGAAATTCCACTGTCTTGCATTATCACCTGAGTGTAATCTTCCCTGGTATTATGAAGAAATAAAAAAATATATAAGAAACAATGTAAAAATATGTAGCAAATCAGGGGCAGTTGAGAGCTACAATGGAAAAATATGTAGCAAATCAGGTATAGTTGAGAGGTACAATTTAAAAATATGTAGCAAATCAGGGACTGTTGAGAGCTACAATGTAACAAGTTCCATCTAATCATGGACAGTTGAGAGCTATAGTGTGACACATTTTTTATTCTGGGATATAGTCAAAATAAGTTTGCCCTCACCAGCAAAGATCAGCTGGCAACAAATAGCAAAAAGAAAACAGATTATACCACTTTGGGCCTTGTTTACACCTGATTAAAGTGAAGATTTATAATGAGTTGTTATTGGTTTAGACTTGAAACAATTATTTAAAACCATATTGGTGAATTAGAGTGGTTACAGCCTAAGGCACAGGATATCTGATTTCCAATTATTATTTTTCACTGCCATGGAATTGTTTAATAATATAAGGGCTGATATACCTTTATAATGAATAGCAATTGCCTCATTCAAGGAATTCTTGCTTTACATTTTATACCTATTTTACATTTTTTTTGGAAAAAATACTTTTAAGAACCATAGCTATGGGTTATTACTTTCTATTGCTATTTTTGTCTCCCTAGATATTTCAAGATAGACAGCTTTTTACTTCCTATGTGATTAATTCTTTTTTGGTTTGACTGACAGAAATTTTTATCTTATATGAATCTTGATTTCACAATTTGAAAAACAAATGAATCTGGACTAAAATGAAAGGCATCACAGGAAACTCCTGGATAATATTCAAACACAGACTCCTTTATTGAATTAACGCCACAGCAAAGAAAAAAAAAAAAAGCGTTTTCGTCCGAGTGTCCCTCAGACTTCTTCAGATAAAACAAATGTTTGAATACTGTTAAACCACTTTATATACATTGAGTTAATTGTTTAATTGAGAAAATAATTAAAATTTAAAGATGTAGTGCAACCGGCCAATAAAAATATAATACATTTTAAAAATATTGTCAAGTATTTAAAGCAGTTAAATATAAAAAAAGATGAACTACTGATAAAAACATGAATTCATATTGTATAAAAATATAAAAATGAAGGATATAAAAATATATTCGATGTATATATCAATATACATGTATAATAAAATACATATACTGTGCAAAAAAGACATTAGACATACCACAAAACTGATAGATCAAAATTTGGCAGACCTGAGTTTTAACAAGGGAACTAAGGAAACACTGTCATTCAAGCCTGGAGGTTTGTTAGCTTCAAGTACAATCTGCCAAAATGTTTCTCTATATTCCAACTTAGATTCCCAGGGTCTGCCCCTCAGATCCTTGGGAGCAGTTTCAATCACAAAGAAGGAAAAGTTGGCTTTGGGACATGTTAATGTATGCCTAAACAATGCATTATAGATTCATAGGTTCATATGTAGGTACTAGGCTATTGCCCCAATGGCCTAAGTAAGCCTAGCCAACAAGGTTCCCTGGCTTACACCACCCAAGAAAGTTAATTTCCTGTGCCCCTGTTGAGCAGAGCCACATAAGTGATCCCCGGGGTGTATTTCCTATTTCCCATCCACTCATCAAGATTTTTTCTTGAAGAGGGCTAATGAGGAACTTTGCTTGGCATAGATGGGTAGCTTGTTCCAGAGTATAGGAAGTCTCTGGGACAGGTATCTATCCCTCCAGCATGTCCCATTTATTGTGGTGACAAGGTTTAGGTCCCTAGAGTGTGTAGCTCGGAGGTATTGGGATTCCTTTAGGAGTAGCATGTCCAACAGCTCTGTGTTTAACCTAGCTGTATATGTTGGGCAGAGATCTCCTCGGAGTAGGCGTATGCTGCAGAGTAAAGCTGGAGTTTTTTGAGGCAGTCAGTGTAGGGCATCTGTTTGAGGCCAGTAATCCTCTTTGTGAGGTACTTTTGTGGCCTTTCCAGCTGCTGAAGATGTCTTGTGAGGTACATTCCAAAAGGGGAGTTGTACTCTATAATGAGTCTAATGAGTGACAAGTAGAGGGGAACAATGACCTCTTTTCTCCTGGATGAGAACCCTTTTGTGATGAGGTGTGTCACATAGAAGGATTTCCTGACTACTGTGGTGATGTGATTATCAAAAGAGAGACTACTGTGCACCTGGGTCCCAAGGTCTCTTATCACACATTCAGAGTTAAGTAGACTGCCGTTTATGTGGTAGTTCATGGGTACAGAGTTTTTACCACAGGGGATGACAATGCACTTTTTGGCATTGAGCCTGAGGCTATGCCTCTGGCACCAGTCATCTGTCTCAGTGAGGCCCTTCTGTAGGATGTCCACTTCATTTGGGGACTCGAATATGGCTCCTAGTTTGCAGTCATCTGCAAACTTTATTAGCCAGAGACCTTCTGTGTTAGCCTGTACTTCAAAGAAGTAGATACCAAACAGGAGAGGTCCCAGGACTGAACCCTGTGGTACTCCACTTGTCACTGGTTTGAAGTCAGATTTGGAGTCTGCAACTTTTACAGTGTGGTTCTGTCAGTGGTCCAATTGACAACCCATCTTGTGATGTAGGGATTTATACCTAGTTTAGTGAGTTTAGCTATAATTCCAGAATGGAAGATGGTGTTGAAAGCCTTGGCGAGGTCAAGATAGGCTGTGAGAACCACCTTACCCTCGTCTACAGCTTTGGTGACTGCTTCAAAGAAGTTGATCAGATTCAGAAGGCATGATCTGCCTTTTACAAACCTGAATTAGGTGGGGTCCAGAGTTTGGGGGTTACCAAAGTTTTTGTTTATGAATTCCATGATGATCCATTCCATGGCCTAGCAGACCAGGCTCGTCAGGTTAATAGGGTGATAGTTCCTAGGATCAGTGGTGGCTCCCCCTTTGTGGAGTGGGATAACTGTTGCGGTGCACCATTCAGTGGGCACAAAGCCTGACATGAGACTATGATTGAACATTGTGCTTAGGTGGGGAGCCAGTTCGTTCTGAAGTTCATGTAAAATGCACCCTGGGATGCTGTGTTTTTGGTTTTAGAGAGTGCAGCTTTTACCTGCATAGATGTGATTACAGGGACTCTGCATTCTACCTGTATAGATATAGGCCCTTTAGGGGGTGAGAGGAGGGTAAAGTTGACACTGAACCTATCTGCCAGGATGTTGGCAATATCAGTTGGTTCTGTAATTTTTTGCCATTGTGCTGTAACTCAGAGCAGATCTGGGTATTGCCATTGAGATTCTTGACATAGCTATAGGATGCTTTGTGGTTGCCCTTAGAATCAGTGGTGATTTTGTTTTCGTAGCTAGCTTTGGAGGATCTTATAACAGATCTCAGCTTCTTACTGAGGCTGACCAGGGAGCTCCTCCACTCATGGGATTTTACTCTCTTTTGCAACAGTTTCTTCTTTCTGTTGTAGAGTTTGTTTATGGTAGGTGTCCACCAGATTGGCATCCTTTTTTGGAGAATAGCGTCTTGGTTCTGTTTGGGATAGCATGATCCATGCACTCATGTAAGTGCTTATAAAGTACATTTGTGTAGGATTCAGCAGTCGTAACTGTATTGTCCATCTGCATGGGTGTCATGAAGTTCGCCACTTCTGTCTTAAGAAGCATGAAGTTGGCTTTGCAGAAAATTTTTACCATGGTTTCCTTAATGGTGGGTGGAGGTAGAATGCAGATATCTAGGGTGATTAGCTTATGGTCGGATCTGACCAACAAGGAATTGACTTCAGGTGTGGAACACCAGTCACTCATGTTGGTAATAAATAGGTCTAGGATATTGTTGCCCCTGGTGGGGGTGTGGATAAGGTGATCCAGGGCATTGGAATTTATTAATTCCAGAAAGCATTGAGTGAAGTAGTTGGTACATGAGTAGATTTCCCAGTTAACGGTGGGGTAGTTGAAGTCACTCATTATTAAGGTGTTTGGCTGAACCCTAATATTTTCCAGTATATCAAGAAAAGAGGAGTGATTTTCCTGGGGTACGTTGGGGGATCTGTAGCAAGCTACAATTTGGATTGCAGTTTTGCCCAGAGTTAGTTGCACTTGGATAACCTTGGATGCATTATGCTGCACAGCTGGCCTGGAGGTGTGGATATCCTTAATGAATATGGACACATCTCCGCCTTTGCTGTTCTGGTCCAGGTTTGATGGCCGAAAAGTGTATTATGAGTTATAGCCTGGTAATGCAGGGGTGCTCTCTAGATCCTTGAACCAGGTCTCAGTCACTGTACAGATATCGATGTTCTCCATTTTAAGGAATGCTTCGAGTGAGTGCATTTTGAGATTTAGACTTCTAGCATTGAGTAGCATTACCCTCAGTTTTTGCTTGCCTGTTCCTGTTATGGTGGTGAAGTTGTCATTTGTACCTTGCCTAAAAAAGGCACTATAAGGGCAGTAAGACCCTTAGCCAGTATCCGGAATCCCAGGGGCAACAGGTGTAGGCCATCTCTGGTAAAGCATCATGGTCTGTCGACCATGTCGTCCCAGGCAGAATCATACTGGATTCCCTTAGAATGACACCAGAAGCTTAGCCAATTGCTGAAGTCAATAATTTTGTCCTTCTACTGTGATATCATTTTGGGCAATGGCAGGATGCTACTCAGAGCTAGAGTCATACCTGCCTGGGTTACAAGATTGGAGAGCTCTTCCATGTCTCTTTTCATGTAGTCCAGGGAGGTACGTCTCAGGTCATTCACACCAACATGGAAAATGACAGAGTCATATTTGTACTTGTTGTGGAGTGACCTGAGTGTGTGGGTTATGTGGCGGATCCTGACACCCAACAGGCAGCTGACAGTAACCTTCTCCTTGTTTAGCCTGGTGAGTGGGACATCAGTGTGCCTGACTACAGAGTCACCTATGACTAGTGTGTTGGGTATGTTGTTTTGCCTTATGGGCTGTGGTTTATTGGCACACGGATTCTGTGGGCTATGTGTCATTTGGGTTGTGTTGGGGGGGTGGAGGTTGCTTGTGTTTCAGCTTTGGACGTCTCTGTTGCTTGAGCATATTGTTACTGAGAGCCTCCTCAAATGTTTTTGTGCTTCTATGTGTGGATTTTAGTGGTGTAGGTTTAGTGGGACTATGTGATGAGTGTGGTGTGGTACAAGTGTTTACCTTCTCCTCTTGACTGTCAAGTTCAGTCTTGGTTGGAGAGAGCTTTACCTCCAGTTTAGCTACATAAGTGCATCTCTCACAGGTTGTGGTGTTGGGTGGTAGGAGGAGAGGGTTGTCTATGTACATGAGGCAATTGCTACATTGCCCCAAGATGCCCAGATTCATCAGCTAGACAGAAGAAAACACTGGGAGCTGACCCTTGGACATGCCTGAATAAAAAAATACTTTCCTCCAGACAAGTGAGGAAAGTGAATATAAGAGCTGTTTTTCTCTAAGCAAGTGAGGAAAGTAAGTCCAAAAACTGTTTTCCTCTAGGTAAAGAGGAAGGTTGAGTACTGTAGTAATTTGTAGTTTATTCAGTGCTAACAAGTTCTGAATGAGTGCTGAGCAGGAATAAGCAAATTCAAGTGCTAAAACTAAACATCTGTACCTGGATCTTGTGGTAGATAGGCTACTTAGTGCTTACCACTCCCACTGATAAGCTAGAAGGCTTCCCACCAACACAGAAAGGCTTTGGGGGCTCAGAAGCTTACAAGCAGTCCTGGATACAGCAAATATGTATCTGGACTAGACTAGTTACAGGAAAGGTGGGAAACAAGCGCAAACATGGGTTTTTGAACCAGAAGGGTATGTAGCAGAAGCCAAACAACTCAGATATTGAGCAGTAATAAATTCAAAAATATGTAACTAACACTTATAAATACAAAGAAAATCTCTAGGCTAAGAGTTCAACACTGAATATCAGTAAAATGAAACACAATAGCCCCCACTTACTGCAGAGACAGAGAGAGACCACAGTATTCTATGAAACAATTAAATAGAGAAATAAATAACTACAGAGAGACACAGACCACAATATTCAATGAAACAATTAAATAGATAAATAAAATGCAGTACAATCTTTAACACTGCAGGTTTGTACTTTACTCAGCTAGTAATGCAGTTGATTGTAGGTATGTAGCAGAACCCAAACAGCTCAGATATTGCTTCTTTTATTTATATCATTGATGTGTTCCTAAATCCTTCATTTTAATTGCCTTTCAGTTTTTCCAACATAGAAGCCTTCACAGGCACCACAGATAACTAGGTAAACAAGACCCTGGGAATTGCAGTTGTAATAAGTATGTGCTTTCAGTAATTTCTCCCTGGCAGTAACCAAGACTTGTTCCTTTTGTGCAATATAGACACACTGTGCACACACCCCACATTTAAAAGTACCTCTCCTTTTATGTGAATAAACATTAAGATTATTGGCATGTTCCAATAAACTTTTAATATTGTGTCCTCTCCTGAAAACTACTTTGACAGATTTATCCTTCAGGTTGGGAAGGTCAGTAAATTCCAAGAATCTACCCCATTCTTTCTCAACTATGTTTTTAAACTGGTATGCATTGCACTAAAACTAGTGACAAATGCTTTACTATACCTTAAATCATTTTGTACAGATGTAACTTTCTTGTTATTAAAACTATCACCAATACCCAGAACTGGACTGTATTTATCCTTCCTGCCTTGAGTAGCCTCCCTTCTAATGTTAGAAATAAGCTCACTAGGCCATCCTCACTCCAAAAACATACTTTCCAAATTGGTACATTAGTTTTCATAATCCACATCTAAAGATGTCATCCGACTAACACATACATACTGTCCCTTAATAATCCCTTTTTCTGAAAAAATGGGTGTGAACTAATAAAACTAATATAAGTATTGGAAAAAGTAGGTTTTCTGTACACAGTGGACTTGAAACCCTGTTCAGTTTTGTGTAGGGAAGCATCTAAATAATTGACATTTTCTACAGCAACTTGGTAGGTAAACTTAAAAAAAGCAGTGGTTTGATTCAAGTACTGAATTAATTCATCCAGCTGTTCCAAACTCCCCACTCAAAAAATACAAACATCGTCAAGGTACCTGGCATATAGAGTCCAAAACTTTGAATAAATGCTGGCATGTAGGAATTTTTGTTCCCACACTGATAAAATTATATCTGCATATGTCGGGGAACAACTAGCCCCCATGGCCACTCCTGTTTCTTGATGGAAGAATTCGCCCTCAAAGAACATGAAGTTGTTCCTGAGGACAAGTTCTGTCAATTTCAAGTATAAAAATATGTCACATTCTGTAGCCCCTGGTCTCATTCTAAGGTCTTCTTCCAACCAGGTTAACCCTGCATTGTGGAGGATAACAGAAAATAAATCCACCACATCTATTGTGACGAATTTTAATTAATGAGAAAAATGTTCACTTTTAACCCTACTTAAAAATTCCCATGAATCCTTTAACAGATGGGTTTCTCTTCCTCATAAAAGTTTCAGTTTCCAATCCAGGTATTTGGCTAAGGGAGAGATTTTAGAACCTTCTGAAGCCACAATGGGTCGGGGGGGGGGGGTCCTCAATATTCTTATGAACTTTGGGTATCCCAAATATGGAGGGTACCCTAGGAGAATTGTTTTCCAAGTACTTGTATGTTTCAAAATCAATGACCCCCTGGTCAAACAGATCTTTAAGGGCCAGGTCAATTTTCTTGTAAGAGATATTAATCTCATTAATAGAAACCTTACTATACCTGGAATCATTGTATAAAATGGAAAACATCTTACTTTCATACAACATTTTATCCATCAGGACAATGCCCCCTCCCTTAAGTGGTTCCATAACCCAAATTGTGAGATTAGAACATAGTTGGGTCAAAACCGGTCTTTCATTAACATCTAAATTAGGCGTCACTTTAGTGTTTTTAATCATTTTCCTTATCTCAGTTTCTATAACAATTTCCAAATTCTTCAGTTGTAGGTGAATTGCGGAGGGTTAAAAATACTCAGTTTCTTAGGAACAGTATAACTAGATGCAGTAGAACTATCACCAAACATGTTTTCCAAATTGAGTTTTCTGATAAACATTTTTAAATCCAGGATAAGTTGTGTAAGGTTACTTGTTTTATTTGGAACAAACTTAAAACCTTTCATAAATAAATTTAAACAATCATCAGTAACCTCTAAATTACTGTAGTTAAAACTGTGAAATCCTGATCTACTCACTACATGGACATTTTCACCATGAGAAACAGTAATAGTGCTATCTAATTCTGGTGGTAGTTCCCTCTGTATCCCCCTCCCCTCTGATGGTAAGTTCACATGTAAAAATGGTTGTTGTTGTTGGGTTTATTACAAAGTCCCTTAGATCTGTGTGGGAAAGATTCTTGATGAACTGACACACCATTCTCTTCCACAAATACATCTTGGTTTATAGGGACTGGGTTTTGAGTGTGATATGTATTAAAATTATTACGTACATTACGCTCAGAATTGGGTGTATATGTTTGAAATTTGGGTAATGGGTATTGTTTACCCTCCTTGTATTCCTTAGTGTCCCTATCAAGTTTTCTATATTTTCTTTTTAGTATTTCGTCACATTTTTTATCTATGTGAACCCTTAACTCATAGGATTTGTTTTTTTCAATGTCATTGCTAAACATTAAATCATTAGTTACCTGTGCATTATAAGTTTTAATCTGTTCCTGTAAAACATTAATTTCACGTTCATTATTTCTAACAATGGCCCTTAAAATGTCAGTGTCACAATTATCAAATATATTAACAAGTTCTTGATGAAATTCACTCCCATTAGTAACATTATTAGGATATTTGTATATCCTAAGCCCTTTAGGTACAATACATAATTTTAAACATTCATTTAGGTATGAATTATCTATACAAAGAGATTTGTACCTTAATAGGGCATTATGCAGTTTTTGTAATGAGTCTCTGTAGGTATCTGATCTCTCAGCTGAAGCTTGTAGGTTTGTAGGCTTGCAAAACAAAGTTTTATCATGTAGCCATTCATTTAAATCCACTGGTGGTCTGCTCACAGTAGTAGATTCGTTCTCCATGTCCTTAGGTGCATCAGAAATAAATTGTGGACGTAAAATATTTCACAATTTGAGTTACAGAAACAATGATTTTGGTATGTGCAATTCTTTTTGCTGCATCAGTAGTAAATGTACTTTCATGAGATGAATTTTTGATTTGGTTCAAAGTCTTTTGATGATCTTAACTAAACCTCCTGGAATGATTCTAATTCATCTGTCAGTGTCCCATGCATATCAAGATTGTAGTCCTGCTATGTAAGGTTGCATAGATTGTGCTATTTGAAACTAATGAGGTTTGCTCCTTCTCCTTCTCAAATATTTACGTGGTTTACTAGATTATAATGTTGCTCTTACATGTGGCTGTGGTTTTTCATATTTAAATTGTAGCTTTTAGTGAACATTGTCTTAGTTTGGTAACTTGAAAGAAGTTTGCAATAACAACGAAGTTGCAATAAGTTGTGGCACTATTTGCATCTTGCTGCACAGTACACTGCAACTTGACATTTTGACTCAGGGCATTCTTTTATGAAAAAAAAAATAACTTAGCCAAATAAATGTTTTTACTGCAGTCTGTTGTAATGACTGTCTTGAAGAACTTTGATGTATTTTATTGACGTAATCATGTAACAGTTTCCTGACATAACCATATTTGGTTATCCAGACAGCTACACCTCTCAATATGCAAGCATTTAAAAGAGGTATAAAGGCCCCTGAAAAGTTTGTACATCCGGCATAAAAGACATCCAGTTAGCATAAACTCTTCCTCTTCGAGTAGAAATCTGGGATACATTTCAGAAAGACGTGTTTAAAAAATAGAGTGAGCAAATGATAGAAAATGTAAGCACATTATCACAGACAGTATAAAATCTATTGACTTTAATGAACTGTATTGCAAAATTCTACTATACATGATTATTTATTTATTTTTGCTTCTGAAAAAGGAAGATTACAGGTATGTGACCCCTTTAAATTACTGTTGCCACTAGTATATTGGTCATTTAGGGTGGTTTTCTGTGTACTAGACACCTGAAAAAATCATGAGTGATTAGGGTGATTCAGAAAATAGTCTGAAGGGGCAAATCAAACCTGAAAATAGGGAAATACTTCCAAAAATAGGTACATCATGTCCAGTGATAAATCAGGTCTGAAAATAGGGATATTCCCCCAAATAGTGACAGTTGAAAGGTCTGCAGAGGGCCCATTTTCTACTTCTTTGTATTTGAGAATAATAATCCATAAAGAAATGACCCCAGTGCAAAGGCCTGTGGGACACGAATGAACCATTTTGAGATTACTAAGTAAACCCCGCCCCCATTGCTTAACCAGTGTTTCTAACTATTCATCTGTGTTTTGACTGACACTGAATGTATTAAATGTGCCAAGTCTACTTACATTGGGATAGTGTTAAATGCCTTACCTTGTTTCTTTTCATCCCAAGCTACAATGCAAACCTCTAATGTTACACATCTGCTGGTACTTTGTAGGTGAAGACCAACTGTAATGCTATACTGTATTGGTTCATCATTTCAGAATTACAGTTTTACAATGGAAATCAGTCAGTGTTAAACCTGGAAAGAAATCATTGTTACAGAGTTCTATCACTTCAGTTTCTAGCAGCTAAATTGCTGGGTCACACTGTATACATTTCAACTTTTTGAAATATAAAAGCTGACAGTCATTTTTTAGTGTATCATCTCAATGTACTTACATTTAGGCAGGTCTATATCACAACATTGAACATACAAATTTACAAGGTTTCAGTTGGGTCTGAAGAAGCTGGCGCACTTTGGCCGGTGAAAGCGCTTACCATTTACTTGTGAATAAAGGAGTTTCGTTTTGGGAGTCTTCTCGCCTTTTTTGTTTTGTGGATTTATCGAACATACAAATGTTTGATCATTGTAATATCGAACCCTAAAGTCCGAAACCCAACAAAACTGAAAACACAGAACAGCGATTTTTTTTCCCAGGAAAAAAAAATCGCTGTTCTGTGACAAAAAAAAAAAAACTTAACCTTAAACTTAAACTAAAGTGTGGGGCTTCTCCCCCCACACACCCCCTACTTAAATATACCAACTCCGAGATTGCACCACAGTGGAGGAAATATCAAAGCCCCAAGAATGGCCCACCGATTTTTTTCCCTGAGAAAAAAGTCGATGTGCCGTGGCTTCGCTATTTTCCACTTTTGGACTTTACAGTTCAATATTACAACGTTCAAACTTGTTTTAGTTCGCCGTTGTAATATAGACCCCATTTAAGCTAATAAAATAAATGAATAAATTGCTGAATGCAACCTTTTAAAAGAGAATAATAAAACTCTTTACTTGAAATAAATAAAATTAGGCAATGGAGTTAAATATGTAAGTAGCTTTAAATTTACTCAAAAGAAATACAAAATAGCCATATTTAAATGAACGGCTTATAGAAAAAGTCTAAATAACAGTGTTTCTGGCTCTGTAACTACCAACAGTTAATGGATTTTTATTTACATCTGGTTTAAAAGTTCAAAAACTAACTGCATAATTTAACAGAGAAATGGAATCCAGCTCAATCTGTGTCCAGCAATGCAATCTACTTGCACAGTCCAAAAAAGGCAGTATCTGACAATCTTTCTGTCTACTTAAAAAATCCATGAGGCCTGATTCATAAACCCTTACATAGCGTACACTGAGTATACACAATCTGTATTCAAGAATATCCCTACCATATTTTTTTTGTTGCCTATTCACTCAGAAAGGTTACACTAAGTGCACATGTAGTCTACACATTGTGGTAACCTTTATGAATCCCCCACAATATTTAAGGCTGCAAGAAAATCAATAAGAAAACTCAAATTAGGAGGAAGAGGTGACAGTTATGCTTGTCTATTTACTCAGAATGGTGTACATGAATCTGGCTTCATGATAGTGCTTCCCATCTACATTCAAAAGTGATGATGTTCTTCATCTTTACAGACTGTTTTAACATGGAGGGAGGTTGAGTCCAACAAACTACAGTCCAAATAAGGTAATGCATCCAGGTACAGGAAATGCTTGTACAAATGAGAAGTGCATTTTGTTTCATTTGCAATTTTTTTTCTGACTTTCCACTGAAAGCAATTTTATACTCATTAGTAAACAATATTTTTTCATTCTAAATATTTCATGTATTCAATATGCTGCAAGCATTACATCAATCATAGCTATTATGAAAAAATATATAATTACCTTAACTTAATACAGCTTCTCTACAATGTTTTCATGCAGTAATTAAAGTATTGTTTATTTTTGTGTCCATAATTATAGACTTACAGTACAGCTCAGTTCGTTATATTAGCAGAATGCATACAAAACATTTCTTTCTGTCCCATTGTTTAATCCTCTAGAATTTACTTGCATACACTATAATGTTAAGCAATATTCTTTGAGAGTCATTGTTCATGAGGCAACCTCTGATAAAAGGCAGCGGAACTCTGAGGGTCTTACCCTATAAACAAATCAGTAAAATAAACACAATGAATGGAGACACAAATAAAGACAGCAGAACACTGTCCAAAAGCTACTTTTGGCATACCAATAGTCCTACAAACCCCAACAACTCTGCCTTCTTATGCTGTAAAAAACAGGTCACTGGAGTACTGCATAGGTACATTTGATAGATATGTTACTGCTATAGCATACTAGCTTGTAAAATCAATCCTGTATTGTTTTGCTTTAAATTTCCAAGTACCAGTCTCTCTCGCTCTCTTTCTCTCACACATACACACACACACACACACACACACACACATATACACACACACCTGACCATGTTATGTACATTGTTTTTTGAAAAACATTATGTCCTATCACAGTGAAATCAAAATGAAAATAGTAACTAAAAATAGGCAAGCATAGTCAGAATAAGAATGTTCAGTAGGTCAACTGCACTGGATATGTTTATGAAATAAGTAGTGCCAGTGTATTTTTAAATATGTTAGAAGTAAGTTACGCACTTACATACACTACTTACATCCCTTCTTTAAGTATGTTAGAACTCAGCTCCTAATTTTAATACAATTGGATGCACTTTATTTCAGGGATTGAAGATCTTCAGTTAAAACACATGACAAGGCTCACATCTAAAGAAAAACTTATATTAGAGTTCACTTAAATTCATACAATACCAGAGGGACATGTGTGTGTGTGTGTGTGTGTGTGTGTGTGTGTGTGTGTGTGTGTGTGTGTGTGTGTGTGTGTGTGTGTGTATACGGTCTATATCACTTTGTCGAATCAGTTATGATCGAACCCCTATTCGTCGAATACCTATTTATCGAAGCCACCAATCATCGAACGGCATTTTTAGCAAAATTTTTTCCTAGGGCAAACAAACAATAGACTACCCTAGTGACAGTGAACAAAATAATAAAACTTATCTACCCATGTGGGGGGGCTTCATCCCTCACACCCCCCAATGTGTGGGGCTGCACCTCACAGCCCCCCAGCTAAATATACTAACTCTGAGTTTGCACTACTGTGGGGAAAAGGGCAAATTCCAGATGGTGACCAACCATTGTTTTGCCCTAGGAAAAACTTCAATTAAAACTCCAATCAGTGATTAGCAGTTTCAATTAAAAGGTGTTTGACGAACAGGGGTTCGATTGTCTGTGATTCGACAAAGTGATATAGACCAACATAAATGTATATATATATATATATATATATATATATATATATATATATATATATATATATATATATGAGCACTTTATAACCTCAAAATACCGAAATGTCAAATTTCAGTATCTCGAGACTATAAAGCCGAATGTTGAGAATAGCAAAAGTTCATAATCGTGAATTTGAATATCTCGAATTTGTGGTTTTAGGCTTACGCTATGTTGTTTCTGGGTTTGTGTGTTGATGGTGTGCAGTGCCGTGTGTGGATCTAGGTGTTATGTCAGGTAAGTGAGTATTTTGTAAGGGTTTTGAGTGGGAGTTAGAGTGTATGTGAGTGTGCTGATATGTTTGATGTGTGTGTGAGAGACTGGAGAATATGAGTGTGTGAGTTTGTTGTTGTTTCTTGTTTGTGCAATCTCGGAGTTAGTATATGTAAGTAGGGGGGGTTGGGGGTGCAGGGGGGCTTGCCCCCCTGCTTATGTGTTTATAAGTTGTGTATGTGTGTGTGTGTAGTTTTGTTTGTTTATTTTGTGATGTGGGTGTTTTGGTGTATGTGTGTTGTGGTGTGTGCAGTTTGTTCGAGTTTTTGAATGTCAGTGTTTTGTAGTTTCGGTGTTTTGTGGATTCGCTGTCATAGTCTCGAGATACTGAAATTCGATGTTTCAGTATTTTGAGATTATAAAGTGAATCTATTTATATATATATATATATATATATATATATATATATATATATATATATATAGATAGATAAATAGCTAGATAGATACAGACAGATATATATATAAACATAGATATAGATATAGATATATTGAAGAGTTGGTGTGTATGTCTACAGTTGCACAAACAAAAATAATGGAAAAATATCTCAAAACAAAGGAACTTTTACTGATGCAAACACATACACACATACACATGCACACACACACACACACACACACACACACACACACACACTGGAAACAATTGTGGAAAACAGTCATCAGCATTTTATTTCTCTGCATCTTGTGACTTGGTCACTTGCTGCTTGGGAAATATGATCTGGGCAACCTGCATAGAAGCCACTATAGCTACCTGTTGTATATTAGTGACAGATCTAAAGAATTTACAAAAACAATACAAACCAAAAGATCACATACCTTTGATACTTTGCAAGGGGTAAAGAGAAGCTACAACAATAGCTGATCATAGCCATAACGTCTATGAGGTTAACTAAGACCCTTTTTAAGATTTTCTTTTAGCCTCTCAGAAGAAGAAGACTAGATGTAAACTGACAAATGTTGCTGTGCTCCCACAAATCAATTTCCAGAATTACCAGCAACTCTTCTGAGTTCTGAACACTCCACTTGTTTTTTTACTATCAAGAAAACTATTTCTCATAGCAAATATGTTTATATTTTTTCTCTTTACATGCTTTTCTTTGTGCCATCTAAAAAAAAAAAAAAAAAAAATCCAGTACATACAAATCCCATTTGGTAAAACAGCTTAGAGAATGGGCTACCTGTAGATCGCACCCTGACTGGAAGACAAACGTTCTCCAGCAGGGTGTTAATCTACAGGTAATGCCTACTGAAAAATTAGTCCACTGCTTCATGGCAGCATATTATGCTGCCATGGAGTTCAGACCAAAAAAACTAAATGGCCACCATTATTTTATACTCAATAAGCAGTGCCTTTGCTGTTTAGTGAGTGTAAAATAAAAAATAATAAAGCACGTGTGTGTATGTGTTTATGTCTATGTGTGACTGTATGCATGTATGAGAGTGAGGGATTGATCAAGCCGTTATTTTACACTCGCTAAGAAGCACTTTTGCTGTTTAGTGAGTGTAAAAAATAAATTAAACTGAAAAAAGTGTATGTGTGTGTGTGTGTGTGTGTGTGTGTGTGTGTGTGTGTGTGTGTGTGTGTGTGTGTGTGTGTGTGTGAGAAAGAGAGAGAAAGAGACAATGAAGAGTGAGAGTGATCTCTGGCAGCAGCAGCATCAGTTAAGAGGTTTGTATACATCTCAACCTCTTGGAACAAGAAATCTGGACAGAGTCACAAATAATGGGAGACAAACCACCAAAATTAGTGACAGATTTTAAATATTGCTCTTATTTGTTTGTGTCTTTTGGCTTTTCCCGGTTAGGGGTCGCCACAGCGGAACTCCGGTCCGCTAATGATTGGCAGTTGATTTTTATGTACCGGCTTGCCAGCCCTGACATACAACCTTCAACGAAGGTACGCCCATTCATGCACGTCTTCACATAGAAGACGGTCTAGCTGAGAATCGAACCAGACAGCGTCTTACTGTGAAGCGACAACGCTACCGCAGCACCTTATAAACTTAGAATTTTGCTAGAATTACAGGGTTTCCATTAGCATGCATTTTCTGAAGGATATGAAGTCCAAAACTCAAATGTCTTTCATTATTAAATTACTTCAATCCCAGGTGATTTGCCAGAAAACTACACATTTTATGAGGAAGGGAGCAAACACATGAGACAAAAATCTGGACATTCTGCAAAAATCTGGACAGTTGAGAATTATGCTCTAGACTCTCAGCTCAAGATGTCTGGATAAGCTTAAAATAAATGGGGGACAAAAGCTCCAAATAGGAACTTATTTTACTTGAGTATTATGATTTGTGTTAGCATGCATTTTCTGAAACAGAATTGTGTGTGTGTGAGAGAGAGAGTGAGTGAGATCGACCAATGGCAGCAGCAACAGTAAAGAGGTTTGCATACCTTTAGACCTGTCAGCTGAAGAAATCTGGATAAAGCCTAAAATAAAGGGAGAACAGAGGCTCAAAAATAGGAAAAAAGTTTAATTATCGCTCTTATAAAATTACAAACTTGCTTAAATAAAAGGATTTGTGTTAACATGAATTTTCTAAAGAAAACAATAGTCTGAAACTCAAATGTATGTCATTATTTAGCAAATTCAAGCTCCAATAACTATCAACAAACCAAATGTTTTAGGAGTAGGGGACCAAAAAATAAAGTAAATACCACTCAGGCACACTACCTAATGACCCCAGTGATCATTGCTCATCTACATTATCAAATTCAAAGCTGAGTTCATCCATCAACACACCCATAAGGAGACAAGAAACAGAAAAAAACTTTAACCTAGATAACTTTCTACAAGACCTAAAAGCTACCAACTGGTCTGAACTTAAAAGACTGTCACTAGATGAGGCTGTGGCCTTGTTTAACACTAAATTCCTCAATATCCTTAACTCCCATGCCCCTCTGTGCCAAAACTCGAATTGCTCCATGGTTAACTAAACTCACAAAATCCAAAATGTCCAATAGGAATAAGGCCTGGTCCACTTGGTATAACACTAGAGACCGTATAGATCTAATCAGATACTGTCAAATAAGTAATGACACTAAAAAATCTATCATAGCAGACAAAAAACACTACTACACCCACCTACAACAAAAACATCAAAATAAACCCCAAAAGTTCTGGGCTTGAATAAATAACCTCCTCCACCCAGGTTGTACCACCACTCCCACCCCTTCAGTTGCTCTCGACAAAACACCAGCGGTTATTGCGAACACATTTAATAGCTTCTTTACAGAAACTATCCAGGCACTAGCTACCCAACCAATGACTACCAAGACTAACCCCTTACTCAGTCCCCCCCACCCCATCGAAAATAACAAAACAGAAAGCTCAAAGCCTCCTGTAACCCACTTCTCCTTTAGCTTCCAACCTATCTCTACTACCCTTGTACGAACCCTTCTCAAAAAACTTAAACCCACTTCCCTAGCAGCAGATCACCTCCCAGATGAATTCCTGCAACTAGCTGCTAATGCCATCACTATCCCAGTCTCTATCCTCATTAATAGATCCATTTCCGAGGCAACCATTCCATCCATCTTTAAAATTTCACGTGTAATACCCCTACATAAAGGAGGTAGTTCCACAGAATTGTCCAACTAAAGGCCCATAGCCATTATCTCACCTCTAGAAAAACTCTTGGAAAAGTGTATCCACATACAAATTATGGACTACCTCAACCACAATAAACTTCTTACAGAGTCCCAGCATGGTTTCAGACCACACCATAGCACCACATCAGCCCTCTTATCATTCATCAGTGTCATCAATCTTAATCACAACAACAACATACTACCATCTGCTCTCTTTATGGAGCTCTCTAAGGCCTTTGATATGGTTAACCATCATCTACTGCTTAATACCTTGAAAGCTGTTTTCCTGGATGATAACTCTCTACAATGGTTTCAGTCCTATCTATGGGCTAGACAGTAGGCTATCTTATGGCAGGACAAACTGTCATCACATCTCCCAGTCTCCTTAGGAGTCCCTCAGGGCTCCATTCTTGGTCCCCTCCTATTCTCTATCTTCATAAATGACCTTCATACTACTATCCCAAAGACACAATGTATTCAATATGCTGACAATTCCACATTGATTTGTTCTTCCACCTCACCAGCCAATCTGATAACCCTAACCCAGAATATTTTTAACAGTATAGAAAACTGGCTAACTGATCGACAACTTTTCTTGAATCCCAACAAAACCAAGCTGCTGCTTTTCTCTCCCACCTCTAGATCTACTCTTCCTTTATTTACTATTAAGTCTAACAATGGCACAGTCATCTCTCCTGATAACCAAACTAAGTTCCTTGGAGTTGTCATAGATACTAACATCAAATTTGATGCACACATTGACCATATGATTAAGTCCGTCAAAAAAAATAATAGGATCCCTCTATAAGGTAAAACCTTTTCTAATCCCTTATGCTAAGTGTGGTATTGCCTGAACCCATCTTCTCTCCACTCGCCTATATGCCTCACCTATATTTTCAAATCTCTTTAAAGCTAACCTTGGCAAACTATCTTCCTGTTACAACCATATAGCTAGATTTGCCACTAGTCTGGCATACAGGACACACCACTGTAAAAACCTAACTGGAACTTGACTGACTGGAATTTCCTTCCATACTTAAGCTTAACCAGCTCACAGTAGCTCACAAAATACTTAACCATCAGGACAAAATCCCAAGCCTTAAGAGTATTATTAGCCCATATAATGCTACCAGGCCACTTAGATAGTCTAACAAGCTGTCAGTCCAAACTCTAAAATCCAATAATACAGCCGGGGATTCCCTGTTTGCTAACTCAGTGGGTAAAACATGGAACTTTCTATCTGTAAACCTTACCCAAGAACTATCTTTTCCACTATTTAAAAAAGGCCTAAAAAATACTTAAGGGCTAACTGGCTCTGTCCATGCCTAAACCCTGATTAACTCATTTTAACATTTATGGCCTTTTCTTAGCTAGTAGACCATCAGTAAGCAGATACTCCACCTACCTGATGTGTTATATCTTAATGTACAGTTATGCCTGCTGAGTCTAACATTTCTCTATACAGTTGATTCCCTAATGTGGTCTAAATTTGTGTACTGATCATATTTCTTCTCTCACTTTATTAACTACTGTGGTGAACTATCTGACATATTGTATCTATCTCTATCTCCATTGAATTGTATCTATCTCCTTTGTTCTCTTTGAATATTATTGTAATGTTACTACTACTATTAATTTTATTATTGTGGAGCTTTTCTCCCCGGGCCTCTACTGAAAATGGACATGCATCCAGTTGGACTATCCCGGTCAACAAATGTAAAATAAAATAAAATAAAATAAATACATTTTTTAAATGTTATATTTTGTATGTAAAATGCTTCCAACACCATTAACATATACTACAGCAAGTTTGAAACATTAGGCAGAGGAACTATTTACATAAAAAATATATATAAAAATATAGTAACAAAAAATAAATAAATAAAACACAACAATTTTACAGACAGCCCATCCTCTAAGCACAATAATGCCCTCCATGGTGTGTGCTATTTTAGAAATAATGCCCATCCAGGGGTGTAGAGGCCCTAAACCTTTTGCATCGGACCCCAGAACATCCCTGGGTGGGTGCTTTTTCCACAATAACACACACTTTGTTGGGCATTATAGCTTGCATAGTAATTTTTGTTGGGCCAATAAAAATTGTGTAACTGATGTTAAGTTACATAACATTTCAAAACAATTATAACTGAAATATATGAAGTCTAAAGCATATCAAGCAAAAAACATCTACACAAATACTGTACAATGTTAAAATGCATTGCATTGTTTGGGGTGAGGGGCTGTTCTGCTAATTCCTTCCAAAGTGTAAGGTCTAACTGTAGACCTGCAGTCTCTGAATACAGTCTTCAGGGTTCTATAAACTTCAAGAAATAAGTATCAAAAAAACATAACTCAACTTCTCCCCCTTTACACAAAGAAGCTTGACCTTGGAGAGACTATTTTATTTATTTATTTATTTATTTATTTATTTATTTATTTATTTGCATTTGTTAACCGGGTTGGTCCAGCTTGGTAAGAATTCCCCTTTTTCAGTGGAGACCCGAGGGGAAAAGCCGCAAACAGACATACAAATACATACGAATAGAGACAAATTAACAATATTACAGAGGAAAACAATATTATGGGTACAATGGATAAGATAAACAAACATAACAGTTCTATAGCCAATGTAATGCATCATCGAAATTACAAGTTTCCAGTTAAAGATAAAAACATGAAGTGCCACTGAAATTGCACACAACAAAGTACAGTATTCACAAATACTGTACTACTTACAGTTGTGTCAGTTCAGTAACAGTGGATGCAAACACTATGTCCGCAGCCAGCAAAGAAACACATCATCTCTTAACTCTAAGTCTTCTTATATAGATACAAGCCATTCTACACTCTCTCCATCTCATAATTCCAAATATACCAACCTGGTTTCTTCTCACTTGAGGGAAGTAAAATAATTCCCCTTTACTCCAAACATTAGCAACCTTAGATTTAGAATTGTGACAAGTGCTGATGTGCACAGTTAATATGCCTTCAAAATAACTCCAAGCTATCATGCTAGCTCATGGAGGGAGTGACCATCAGTATGAATCTAAGAGTAATATTCTGGCAAAGGCTGGTGACATCATTATAAACAGAAACCTGGAATCCCAGGCAAGCTAACTAAATGTATGCAAGAACCACTGCAGTTAGGTCATGAGGAGTGCATCATTCTAAAAACCAAAAACTATTTAAAGGGACACAGGAAACTATCCTGCTTTGTTCTAAAAAACATAAAGAACATAAACGGCTTACAGGAATTTTGGTAATAAGACAAGAGACACATTAAACCATAACTGAATGGTTACAGACCACCCAGTTTGTCGAAAATGAAGGGCAATCTGGGTAACCATTTGAAATGTTGGGATCTGTAGACCAAGTCCCAAAACACAGAGAATGAATGGCAGAAAAAACAGACTTACATATACTAAGCTTGAGATGGACATTTCTTGGAATATTCCTTTCTCCACAAGGTATTGCAATATTGGAGTTAGTATATATAAGTGTGGGAGGAGTGGGAGGCTTGTCCCCCTACAAAGAAAATAAGTGTAATTCTGATGTGCTATGTTCGAGATTCACTATTTCTGATCCCTTTTTTCTTCAACATTTCAATAGCGGGTTGAGCATCCGAGAAAATGTCAAAATGATTCACAATTTCTGACCAATCCCTTTAACACCAGGAAAGGCATTATTTCAACTTAGTTTAGCATTTGAAGCCATCATATTGATTGCTACTATGCTAATTACTGCGCTGTGTTTGTAGCCTAGTAAACTTGCGCTGTATGTCATTTTTTAGTTAGGTAAATGCAATCTGGAAATCCCCATTTAAGGTTCCCCAAATTAATTATAAACTTGTCTGCCATGTACTGCAGATTAATTACATATCCCACGGCTACCACTTTTTAGCTTTTTAGAGTTAAAGTGAAAATTGCCTCTGTTAGGTACTCCAAATTAATTACAGTCCCTCTACTACAATTAATTGTAGTTTCGATTTGGTGACTACAACAGGTGAAAGTTCTAGCTAGCCTTTATCTACCGCCTGCTACTATATACTAGTTAGTTTCTGGAAAGCATGGCTCTGCATTCTGCCCTTGCACCTTCTGTTGCCAGCCTATTTGCACTAGGCACCCAACAGCAATGCATAAACAGTCTCATGTTTACTAACAAACACTTCCTTCTGTCCCACACTCTGCACAAAAGATGTAGCTCCCTATTAGACCTGGAGACTATACCGACACACCTCATCCCACCATGCGGCTTAAACAAAGTAAATCTTACTATGCTCAGATACATAATTATTTTCACAACTAATACTGAATCCCAATAAAACAAAAATGATATTCCAACCCACTTGACACACATCTCCCACTCTCACATTTAATATCATATCCAATAATAAAACAACTATCTCTGCTGTCACTCACACTAAACTACTAGGGGTTGAGACCGACTGCAACGTAAAATTTGATATTCATATCTCCCTTACCATAAAGAAGGTTCATGAAAAGCTAGGTGTACTATACAAAAAACACGAAGGCCACAATAGAACAAACACATCTCATCTCTACAATTCTCTATGCTTTCCCATTCCTCATTCAGTCTTAGAAAATCAGATATAACTAAACTAGATAACTGCTATAAAAAATTTGCTAAGTTGGCCACTGAAACTCGATTTAGCTCACACCACTGCTTAGCCCTTAAACAGCTTAACTAGCTTGAACTTCCTCATCTCCTTCTTTACAACCAACTCATACTAGCCCACAAGATTCTATACCACCCTGAAAAAAAAACAGCACTACATTTATTACATCCCATCTCCAGGCATAGGGTTCTTTACTCCAGTAATAAATTCCTCCTTGAAGTAACTAAAGCCAACAATACAGGTGGGGCATCCCTCTATTGAAATTTCATAGCTAAAAATGGATTACCTTGGCCACAGATCTCAGCCACATCCTCCTTATGACATTCTAAAAAAGCTCTAAAAATACACCTAGAGGATTCATGGCTGTGCAATTGTGTCAGTCTAGTCAAGTCTAACACCCACCACCCCTTTCCACACCCAGCTGTAAATTTTCCATCCTGACATCAGACGGTTTTGTTGTCCAACTTAAAAAAAATAATAATAAAATAAAATAAACATTGTTTCTTGCTAATTCGCTGACTCTTTTTATACATAAACTGCTCTATATCTCTCTAATCTCTTTTAAATTGTTCTGTTCTTCACCTCTTCACTTGACAAGTATGTACTCTTCTTCTCACTTATCAGTATCATAAAGCTTCTTTGTAAACCAAATATATTAGTATATGTACATAAGTTGATATACTTTAATACTATGATGGCTTTTATTTTATTTTATTGCAATATGTAATGTGTTGTACGTGGAGCTTTTCTCCCCGGGCCACTGCTGAAGAAGGACCTGTGTCCAGTCGGACTTTCCCAGTAACCAAATGTAAAATAAATAAAAATAAGAAATAAATAACAAGCCTCAAAGGCATCCAGGTCTTAAACTCAAAACACAGTTCCCTCAGAAGCACAAAGGCACTCTGTTATCTAACATACATCATCTACTGCAAACACTGCCAAGAAGGGTTACCAGTGTGGCCCAACCAAGCCCTTGGGGCTTCTCTGCCCAGCAGTTTCATGCGGAAATGTTATAGTCATCTGTGATTCCATAGTGATACACACAGATAGTCCACACACCATGGTGAGCAAAAAAGTGTGACACTGAACTGCATGTCTGGTGCTAGGATATAACATGGTTACCAGGATACTGAAAGTACACATACAGCATGGTGCTGTCCATGTCAGTGTGAATGATTAGAGAGACATGTCATTGCATTATATGAAGAGAGACATAGTGGAACTCTTTGAATATATATCTGAGGCTAGTATGGAGCTAGTCTTTATAACATCTTACCTTCACTGAGAATGATGCTATAATAAAAACACAAAATAACTGACTTTAACAATTGATTAAGTTTTTGGCATCATTCTAAAGCAATCAAATGTGTGTAAGTGTGTAAACAGATGGTCAAAATCCAAGCTACTTTGCAAGGGATGACCAGCTTCTACCCTTGGGGCTTTTGCATTTTGATTAAAACCTTCTCCACTATCTTTGTGCCCTTTTCAGGCAATGTTAGTCTGATAAGTCTAATCATTTGGCCAAATCAAACCTGAATAGGTTAAAAGTAGCACTGCTCAATGCCTCAAGCCTTAATATGAACTTTCATTCCACAGAAGCCTTTTGGTCCCTAGAACATATTGACATCAGTATCACCACTGAAACATGGTTCCACTGCATTGGTAATAGACCTTCTCTAGCAAGAATCGATTCCTACCTTTCATGCTGACCTACAACTCAGAGCATTGGTAATAAAGGGGGTAATGTGTCCATATTTCTCCACAGTTTTATCACATCTAGATTTGCACGGTGAGGTAATCTGTTAATCTGTTTTATCAGTCTGTCTGTTTGTTTCTTCTCTAACATTTGTTAACTAGTTAAGTGAACCGGATCCTTTTCATCCTTGACTTGGCCAGAGTGTCAAAAGAACACAAAACACCTGGGCCTCCACTGAAAATGGGCTCTGTATGGCCCAGTGGACTTTCCTAATTAACAAACAGCAAATAAATAAATAAATAAAAACAATAGTAGAATGGTAATATAAGATGCTGTATGCAACTGACTCTGTATTTACAAGTATATAATAAATGACATCTACCGCTAAAAAATTAACTTCAAACACTTGTACGCAGAGGGTTTCTTGTATGTCCACATAATCCATACTGATTTATCAAATTAATATAGGCAATAGAGCAGGACTGCCCAAGTACACTTAGTAAAGGTAAAAGGAGGCAGATAATACAAGACTGGCTCAACACTAAGTGGGTCATTAAATATTCAGGGAAGACACAGGATAGCAAGTTTGGTGGGATAATGGAAGAGCAGAGATGGTTTGATTGGGCTTAATTGCTATCCTGTAGCCCTACAGAATGTGTGTTTGCTTTCTATGATGAGACAGACAGGTTATCCACTAGCTGACAAGGGTAGTATTGTTATTCCAGTTAGTTGGGGAGATTTTAGTAAAAGTTCTTTCTATTACAATGAGTTTGAATAGAGGATGGGCTAACAGATGAGCAGCATTGTTGCATACAGACACCTGAACTTCCCTAAGATGGAGTAAGTTTTTAGAGGTGAACAGTAGAGATTGTTTAGGACTTTAAAGAGAAGTGTAATTAAAAGGAGAGTAGCTCTTTTCACACAGATAGCAATTTTGCTGCTTTTAAGTAGTACAATGATTTTTATAAGGATTAACCAAAGAAATGAAACAGAGAACCTTGTTTTCAGTGATTTGTAACAATGTTGTACTTTCTGGGTGATAACATAGTTAAAAAGGAAGCCCATAGTCCAGTCTAACCAGCAAGTTTTATAGAAATAGCTTGAGAGATAGTTATAGATCTTGTATGCCACATTTAACTGGTTAAGGACCTTATAAGCAAGTCTCAGTGAAAAACTGTCGCTCTGGTCAGAATCGATGCCTTAAGTATTTTTTGAACAGTGATTCTAGACGGTGGGTAGTCTGTAGGGTCAGTTGTCATCAGGTTGTTAGCAAGTATGAGATTATGTTGTGTTACAAAGAGCATAACAGTGCCCTTGGCTGATGACTTGGAATTCCTGAATGTTCTAGCAATTATCAATAAGAATCCTAATCATATCCAGCCTAGATACTGATTCCATTCTGTGACACCTACTACCCATAAGGCCCACAGACAAGCTTGGGTCCCTTCCTATAAAACCTACTAATATTACTATTGAGGATTTCAAATCCCTATCCGTAAACCGGAAAACCTAAGCTGCTGCAAATAGATATGCGCAACACTTCCTAGATTTCATCAATGAGTACTCACATGCTCAGATTTTGCTCTTGCTCTCCCATACAGAGGGACTGATTTATTTGACTTAGTCTGAACAAACATTGTTCTACTATGAACTACACCTATAGTTCCCTAGAGCTGCTCGTTCAGTGGTCTTCACCATAAGGACCTGAATATGCCCACTAACCCTACCAGCTTTAGGAATTTCTCTAAGACAATCTTGTTGTAACTAGCTAATAACCTAATGCAGCTTAACCCCCTCCCCTTCAAGGATGCACTAACCAAGACCAGTGTATTTGCAGACCAGTTTTATGCTCAAATAATGTCATAGTTAAGACATCAGTTACAATGTAGTATAAATATAATGCCAAATTTTGATGCAGACCAGTCTTTTTCTGAAAAGATTTCAAGCCTGCATAAATTAAAGCATTGCTTGTGATTCCCTGCTGGGTGAGGAAAATAAATCTTTATTTTTTGCCTGTGAGTGATAGAGCTGCTTTCTGTTTTACCTACTTCATTTTGTTTTCTAATTTAAAACATCTGCTTGGCCTGGTGTTTTTGTTCTATGTTAGAGGCAGACACAAATGATCTCAGCTGCACATTTCACATTGTTTTCCATTGGTTAAATTGTTTCTTGAGTGATACTTAAATACATAGTGAATTTCTGGGTCTTTGTCTTTTTCTAAAAAGATTTTAAGCTTGCATAAACTAAAAAGTGACTCCCTGCTAGTTTTTCTCAGTCGCCCTCTCCTTCGTTGATCTTATTTTTAAACCTGGTGGTTTTAAGCTGCCCACCTCTTCCATAAATTGAGCTTAATAAGCTCCTCCCCTTCTACACTGTTGTTGATATATTAAATTATTTATTTTCCTTTCCTTGTGCTTATATTGAAAAGTGCATTTTGCCTCTCAGTGTCTTTTCTACTGATTTACTTGCTCTGAATGCATTATCTAGCTAGCTCCTAGATAAAGCAGTGTATTTTTACAAGCATTTGCTTTTACATCAAGAGGCCAGTGGATTTTTCCATCTAGTGCACTGGAAGGTAGCCTGGTCTGTTTAAGTCGGGAAGCATCTGAGATTTCTGCATATAATTTTATTGAATGGAGGGCTTATTAATCATCTTATCTTGTTTTTAGTGCCTTTATAAATTCTGTTCAATTGAGTGGCTCTTGGCTCATTTATACAAAGTGAAATACTTTTCTTGAACACTCACACTTTTGTAAGCTGTTTAAAAGTACACTGCTGTATATGTATTTTTAAGTTTGTTTGTGGTAGTATTTTGTATATTTTAAGTTTGTTTGGGATAACATTTTACTCTACATACTCCTTTACTGTGGTTTACATTAGCAGGACTGGGATTATGCATCTAGTAGCAATAGGTGTTGATACCTGGTCTATCTGAGCTGGAAAGCACACTAAATGGCTGTAAGTACTTTTTGCACTTTTCTTATATAGTGTGACATTACTTTAGCAATTTCAAAAAAGTGCACTGTCTGCTGTTGCTTTAAGTAACTAATTGCATTGTATTACATTGTATTCATTAACTGTAGGGCTGTTGTAGGTAGTCTGTGTGGTCTTGTTACTCTTGGGCTCCGAGCCAGCTATTCTACATTAAAAGGTGTTTTTCTGCACCCTTGTGGCAGAAGTGTGCTGCTCTAACCTGTCTAAGTTGAGGACTGCCGGTAGAAGGCTTATTTGTGCTTTCCTGATTGGTAGTTTAAAACTCGTTTCTCTTTGCTTGCATTTAAGCCTTGTCTTTGTGTGAGTTTTGGCATAGATACTCAGAGTTGCTCTTTGTTTGGTGACTTTGCTACTGATTTCCAACTATCTGCTTTCACCTGGAGCAATCCACTACTGAAAAGAAAAAATAAGTTTTTTTTGCACTTCTCTTATATACTATGACTGTATTTTAGCAGTTTCTTAAGCTATTTGCTGTTATTTTTTGCACTTTATAGCAAAAAAAAAACTGTACTCTCTATTGCTGCTTTAAGTAGTTATTTGCATTGTATTAGATTATATCTGTTATTTGCAGGGCTGCTGTAGGTAGTTTGTGTGGTCTTGTTAAACATGGGCTTCAGACCTGCTATTCTACATTAAGAAGTTATTTTTCTCCCCCCTTGTAGCAGAATTGTGTTGATCTAACCTGTCTCAGTTGGGGATTGCGGGTGGAAAGCTTATTGTGTGCTTTCTTGATTGGTAGTTAGCTTAAAATTGTTTTTCTTTGCTCATATTTAAACCTTGTGTTTGCTCAGTGCTGCTATACATGGTGCAATGGTTAGCAGTGTCCTGTTTAGACAAAAAGGCCAAGAAGCTCAGTTTTTCTCTCAACTGTACGGATTTTTGCAAAATGTCCAGATGTTTGCCTCATATTTTTAGTGTTAGCTAACAGATTTGGAGCAAGCTTCACCCCTCCATCCCCTCCAGTCACCCCCCCCACCAAGGTGTACTTCCTACCATTCCTCAGCCTTTTATCTCAAGAGAGCAGGTCATCTTGTCACTCTCCAAGGCCAAAAACGTGACATCAATGGGACCAGACAACATCCCCAGTTGCCTTTTAAACAACATAAAACATGAGCTAGCAGACCCACTTGGATCCCTGTTAAACCACAGCCTGCAAACTGTCTATGTTGCAGTGAAATGGAGGACAGCAACAGTAATCCCTCTGCACAAAGAGGGACCATCAACCAACCATGAGAGTAATAGGCCCATAAGCTTGACTATCTTCAACTGCAATGCCATGGAAAGAATCATTATGGACCTTATTGACAAGTGAAAATTAATAAAAAGAAAACTCTGACAACAGAAACATGGCAGATATAAAACAAAAAGTGTTTACTAAACCATGTAAATTCTTTCACATCTACCGGTGCTTCTTCAGACCATAAAACAGAACTCAACAGAAACACTATTTATGACAAAATTCAAATACCAAACCAAACAAAGGAGCCAGCATAAATCCTGTTGGAAAATAAGTGTATTAAAAAATACACATAATATACACCATGATAACAGGCTGCATGTACATATGCAAAAAACAAATTACACAGACCGGTTTTGGCTAAACAGCCTTCTTCAGTGTAACAAAAATAGTAAAGACCATTGCATTCAGAAGCATCCCAAAAAAAACTATCACTCAGCAATTCCACGCTGAAATGGTTCCAATCCTACCTGTCCAATAGGCAACAGGCTGTTCTATGGTAGGACAAATTATCCAAATGCCTACCTGTTACACTTGGAGTTCCCAAAGGATCTATTCTTGGCCCTCTTCTCTTCACCATCTTTGTTAATGACCTGCCCACAATCACCCCTCATGCCACATGCATTCAATATGCAGATGATTCGACTATCATCAGCACTGCCTCCAACCTGGCAGACCTCACTGCTTCAACCCAAGACACCTTCAACCTAATAGAAAAATGGTTCTCAAGTCGTCAACTAGTTCTCAACCCCAACAAAACAAAACTACTTACTTTCTCACCCACTAACAAGACTCTTCCCACCACCTTCTCTATTACATCCTCCAATGGAATCACTATATCACCAGAAGCTCACACAAAGCTATTAGGTGTTACCATTGATCTCCCTTAAATTTGACACCCATTTCAATCTTACCATCAAAACCATCAATAAAAAGCTTGGCTCTCTCTATAAAGTAAAACACTTTCTCACTCCTCACGCTAAAATTACAATTGCCAGCACACACCTACTATCAACTCTTTTCTATGCCTCCCCCCTCTTTACAAACCTAAACAAGACAACCCTTAACAAACTTGCTTCTTGTTACAATCAAATAGCTAGATTTGCCACAAATTCCACCTTTAGAACACACCACTGCACTAACTTGAAGCAACTAGGGTGGTTAGAGTTTTCCAGCCAACTCCATTTCAACCAACTCAAAATGGCTCACCAGATACTGTATCACCCAGAGAAAACACCAGCTCTGAAAAACATCATTCACCCCTATATTAACCTGCAATCTTTATGCTCCTCCAATAAGATCTTAGCTCAAACTACCAAAGCCAATAATTCTGCTGGGGATTCTCTATTCTCAAACTTTGTAGGTAAAATGTGGAACTCCCTACCGACCATGCTCACCTCAGAACCTTCACTCCTACAATTCAAAAAGCTTAAACCCCATCTCAATACTCTCTGGCAATGTCCCTGTTCCAAACCTGATTAACCACTATCATTTACCCTTCTCTTACCTCACTATCCTTAACCGCTTTTTAACAAGGCGCCTCACCTTTGTAACTGACCTATGTTTTTTTTTTATATGCTGCTGTTATTTTTTTCCCAAGATGTGATGTATCTTTATATTGTATTTAGAACTCAACTATCTTCCTTTTTTGCATTAACAATGTTCATATGTCTGTTATGTACCTGGAGCTTTTCTCTCCGGGCCTCCGCTGAAAATGGACATGTATCCAGTCGGACTCTCCCGGTTAACAAATGTAAAATAAATAAATAAACAAATAAATATATAGGCATATAATTAGGACAGGGACTCTCCAACTTCTCAGTTTGATTCCTAAAATCCCCTTGACGTGGACTTTTCTCAACAACCTTCACTGCTATGAAACTTAAACCATGTATAGAGCCATATTCCATTGCATGTTTGGCCAATGCACTCCTGGTATCACCTACATGGCCACTGTAACAATGCTCCCTTACACTTTCAAACAAAGGACGATTAATCTTACCTGTATAGAAACCCATGCATTGTTTACATAAGGCAAGATAAACTATGTTGGGGTGTAAATCTGCTAGCACTTTAAATTTATACATGTTGCCTGTAAGGGGATGAACAAAAACATTGGACGTATTAATATAAGTGCAGAAGGTGCACCTGTTACATTTCCTTGTGCCAAGTGCCTGATGCAAGGGAATCACAGGTACATGGTTAGTCCTAAAACACAATTGTCTCTTGAAAGACTTTGTATTCTTGTACCAAATACATGATCTATCTTCCACTATATTCCAAATGGAGTTATCTGTCTGCAGGATAGACCAATTAGATCTAATAACTCTACGTATCACTTCTATATCACTGGTGAAATACAACGTAATGGGCACAGTAGCCATGCCTGACATACTGAGCCTCTCAGAAGCCATGTGACTGTCCATGTTTTTGGATGCTTCAGAGAAGTAGGATCTTGCCCTAATAGCCCTTTGAGCCATAGCCTCCTCACATGCATTCTCAATATCTTTGGGTCTATATCCTATAGGTTCATAGGTTCATAGGTTCATACTAGGCTATCTGCCCGAGGGCATTTATAAGCCTAGACAAGCATAGGGTCTGCCACCCTTAGGTTTTTGGAGAAACTATGCCCATTATTTAGCTGCTCTGCCACTGCAGTACTGTGTTTCAGGTAACAGGGTTTTCTATATATCCTGTGCTCCATCCATTGGTCAAGATTCCTCTTGAACAAGGCCAGCGGTGCTCTGCCTCACATAAACCAGGATTTTGTTCCACAGCATAGGGAGTCTTTGGGTGATGAATCTATCCCCAGCACGTCCCCTTAATAACCGATGTCGAGGTTTAAGTCACCCGCCTGTGGCTCTGAGGGATCTAGATTTTTTGAGATGAAGCATATTCATCAAATCTGGGTTTGACATGGCCTTGTATGTCAGGCATAGGTCACCTCTGAGTAAGCGCTACGCAACTGAATATAACTGGAGTTCTTTCAGTCGTGCAGCATAAGACAGATTTTGAGACCCTTTATCCTTTTGGTGAGGAACTTTTGTGGCCTCTCCAGCTGCTGCAAGTGTCGGGTCAGATACATTCCGAATGGGGCATTGTACTCGATCATTGGTCTGATGAGTGATGAGTATAGGGAGACTATGACTTCCTTAATCTAGATGTGAATCCCTTCATGATAAGGTGGGCAATGTAGAAGGTCTTCCTAACTACTTTAGCAATATGAGTGTCGAATGACAGGCTACTGTCAACCTGGGTTCCCAGGTCCTAATAACTTCTTCTGTGTTCAGGGATTGCCACCTATATGGTAGCTAGGGTAACCTTATTTTTCCGAAGGGTATGACTATGCATTTCTTGGCATTTAACTTGAGGCCATGGCTCTGGCACCAGTTATCCGTTTCTGTGAGACCCTTCTGAAGGATATCTGTGTCGGATGTGTTCTCAACTACGGTGCCCAGTTTGCAGTCATCTCTGAACTTTGTCAGCCATAACCCTCCTGTGTTTGCTTGTACTTCAGAAAAGTAGATGCCAAACAAGAGTGGGCCCAGGACTGAGCCCTGTGGGACACCACTTGTGACAGGCTTAGAGTCTGACATGGCGCCAGCAACTCTGACCCTGTGGGTTCTGTCACTCAGCCAGTTTGCAACACATCTTGTAATGTATGGGTTTACATTTAAGTTGATGAGTTTTTCAATGATACCCGAGTGGGGTATTGTATCGAAAGCCTTACCCAGGTCTAGGTAGGCTGTATGGAATGCCTTTCTCTCGTCAATGGCCTTGGTGACTGTTTCAAAAAAGTCAACCAAGTTTAAAAGGCATGATCTGCCTTTGACAAAGCCAAACTGGGTTGGATCTCTTTAAATTCAGTACTCCTGGTAGATAAATCTCTAAAGAACCCCCTTTCCAGGTTATTCAACCTGGACAAGCATAGGGTCTGACTCTTCAAGAAGTTTTTATAAATGCAAGCATGATGCATGCTCTGCCACTGCAGTACTGTGTTTCACCTACAGGGTTTTCTATATAGTCCTGTGCTAATAGAACCATTCTCATCTTTGGTAATATATACATCAATGAAACCAATAGATTCCAATGAATAGTGACCTGTAAATCTTAAGAAAAAATTGGTGGTGTATAGATACCCCATAAAATCTTTCAACTGTGCCAGAGACCCAGTCCATAACAAATAAATGTCATCTGCAAATGCTCTGTAAAAACAGATGTACTGCACAATGTCACTCCCTTGAAAAATTGTTGTTCCCATGAGGTCAAAACCATATTGGCATAGCTATTGGCACATGATGTGCCCATAGCCATGCTGGCCCTTTGCATATGTAAAGAACCTTCAAACATAAACACATTATTCTCTATAAAACAACTTCCAGAAATAGACATATCAGATCTATATTTTGTACACTAAAAGTGCAATGTTGATTCAGAAAAGCTTTTATCATCTCAACACCCTCTATGTTAAGAATGTCTGTGAAGAGTGATTCTACATCCAAAGTTACCATATAACACCCTTTTAGAGATTCACAGCCATTAGCAAAACCATACAGATCTTTCAGAAATTGTTTTGTGTCTTTAAGAACAATCTGCACTTCATCTAGAAACAGTCTCAAGTGCTTTTCAACAGATACAGAAATTGGCTCGGTGAGCCATCCCTTTCCAGAGACTATAGGTTTAAATGGAGGTTGACATAGATTTTTATGCACTTTTGGTAGTCCTTCAAACACTGGAATGACTGGATGCTCAAGAGTCAAGTAGTGTGACATTATTAACAAGGACATAGGTAATGTCCAAACTCTGGACCCAACCCAGTGCAGCATCATTAAAGGTAGATCATGCCTGTTGAGCATGGTTGACTTCTTTGAGAAAGTCACCAAGGCCCTGGACAAGGGAAAGATAGTGCATACCACCTATTTTGACCTAGCCAAGGCATTTGACAAATCCACCACTTAGATATTATAGAGAATCTCTTCCAACTGGGAATTAACCCTTACATTACCTGACAAGACACAAACTGTAAAAGTGGGTGACTTCACCATTAGCAAAAGACCAGTCACCAGTGGTGTACCACAGAGTTCTGTGCTGTTCTCCTTACTGTTTTGAATTTATTCCTCAGAAGACCAAACAAACTTGTATTGCTGTAGCTTACCAAGTTTGCTGATGATTGCAAATTGGGAGTAATCATTGAGTCCCTCAACAATGATAATATACTATAGAAAGTGTTAATGCACACAAATGATTGTTGCCAAAGCCATGGATTAAAGCTAAATGCAAAAAATGTATTATTATTCCCTTTGGGAAAGCTGACATCCCTAATAATTACATTATAGGCAGACCCCCCCTAACTGTAGACCCAGTGCTACATGATCTGGGTACTCGGGCTGACAGCAATCTGAACTTTGAACACCATGTATCCACAATAGTAAGGAAATTGTTCTATGTGGCACATCTTATAAATGAATACATCACATCTAGATCTAAAGATGTTATAATTCCATTATGCTTGGCCCTCATCAGACCAATAATTGAATACAATGCTCCCTTTTGCATGTACCTTACCAGACACCTGCAACAACTGGATAGACCACAGAGGTTTTTCACCAAGAAATTACAGGGTACACAAAACAAATCTTATGTGGAAAGACTGAAAGCCCTGTCACTGTATTCTTTCCCCTATAGGTTGCTAAGGAGTGACCTGTGCCTGCCTTACAGGGTAGTCTCTGACCCTGCCCTGATAGAAATGCTGCACATTCATAAATCAAACTGCAAAAGGGTCACTCATTCCAGGGATTTTATTCTAGCCTCTGACATGAACAGGTCATGCTAGAGAGACAGAGACATCTCCCACAGACTGCCACTTCTATGGAACAAGCTTCCAATCAATGTGAAACAGTGCCCTTCCCTGACCCAACTCTAATGTAACCTATATCAATGGATGTGTGACTGCAAATTCACTCTTGGGGTGACAGCCATGTCCCTCCTGGATAGAGGAAGTCATTATTAACTACCATAGACTCTTACCTTTCTGAATGTCACACACCTAACCACCAACAATTGGGGCAACTCAGGATAAATATGGCTAAGCATGCAAGGGATTTAGGGCCATTAGCCTAGTAACCTCATATAAACCTGTGTACCCTTTGGTCTCATGGTGGACTCCTTATATAAACAAACTATATTACAAATGGAAAACAATCCTTATGCATAGGAAGAAATTGAAAACTTTGTATTCCAAAACTGAATTCAAAACATTAAACAAAGAATTGGAAATAAAATTAAATCCAGCAAAGCTAAGTATGAACCAAAAACTGCTAGCAAAGACAATCATGTGACCTTCTTCATCTGAGAGAATAAAAGTAAAAAGTGTGTTTGCCCAGGGCTCTATTCAGTGACCCAACCTTTTTATAATTTACTTCTCTGATCTCTAGACTGGGTTCCAAGGCTTCTGGTTAACTAAGTTTACAGGTGAATGCAAAATGGATGCTGTTGTCTAGACCTGTTGTGACACCTTTACCCTTCAGAAAGAATGTACCCAAGTAAATGCCTGGTGTATTGAAAATAGACTTATTTTTAACAAAAAAATGTAGTATCATTGCATTTAGTAAAATGAACACTACTAGTTAGAAAAGACAATATCCCACTACATAATGAAAATATAGCCAAGGATCTTGAGACCTGGCTGACAGTTCTCTCTCCTTCAATCATAAAGTAGCAACTGCAGTGAGAAAGTACTTCTACTTAGTACAACTGAGAGCCAAGGGTATAGCATCAAAATCT
This sequence comes from Protopterus annectens, assembly GCF_019279795.1. Taxonomy (NCBI): domain Eukaryota; kingdom Metazoa; phylum Chordata; order Ceratodontiformes; family Protopteridae; genus Protopterus; species Protopterus annectens. Next base: position 517,355,922 of record NC_056739.1, on the reverse strand, counting down.
AAAAAGTGATGGCTCTCTTATATTCAGCATTGATTAAATCAATCTCTGAGTACAGTGCCCCTTATGGGATACAGAATACTATACATATCAGACAACAAGACAAGCCCCAAGGGTCTTAACCAAAATTATTGCAGGCATAAAGACATTGAGATACCAACAGAGGCTAAAAGCTCTATCCATATCATTAGTATCTTATGAAAATCACTGAAATTAGGAGGCGTGGCCAAGATGCCAGACTGCTAGCAGCACTGAACATTAGCTCTGCTTATAACATTTTTATTCTGACAGGAAATTTAATCTAATTTTTGGAAATACTAATCCAAAAGTATATCAGAGGATTTGTGAATATAGGTCCTTTATTATTTTTCAAAAATTAGTACTAAAACATAACTTTTTATTATTTTTTCCTGTCAAGAAAATTTTCC
>NC_056739.1:517312997-517352997 GCF_019279795.1 Protopterus annectens | reverse complement strand
TTGCAATGATAGTTATGATACTATGATTCAAATCTTTGTATGACCACATAGACTGTAGGAATGGATTGCTAAAATGTTCTAGGTCATGCTATTCTGTACAATTAGTATTAATAGACCAACATATCATCCCCCATTTTTTTTCTTCCTCACTTTCTTCCTTCCATTCATGACTACCAGTCTACTTGAACATATAATGGTATAAAAAGGGAAGGGGGAAGGGGAAATAAGTAAACTGGTATAACTGCTGTATTGCTATAGTTATAAACACAAGAGACTGTAATACAGGTATAAAATATATAGGTATTAGAAGCTAATGCCGATAAAGCAACTAAGTTAATTGGTAAATTTGACTCCTTATTTTCCAATACCTAGTAGTGGTTTACACAATATTGCATACGAATCCACTGTGATTGCCTGATGGAGTTTTTATGTTCATATTTGTTTGAGGTACCTTAGAAATGCTTTACTGTTTGTATATACTACATTTAAAGCAGAAGCTGTTTATCTATGTTTTTGGTGTGTGAGATGATGTTAAAGGGTGGTTTAGTTAATTTATTAACTAAACCTGGAACTTTAGGTTCCATGTATGTATGTTTTCTTAGTTATTGGTTTCAGAATTTGTTTCTAAAGATTTATGACTTATCCATGATACATAACTTCGTGAATTACTTCAAGTCATTATACTTGGATGGTATTATTGATGCACTAAATATAACTTTAACAAATGATGATATATAAATGCTTATCATTAAATATCAATGGCTTAAATAGCATCAAAAAAGCTGGTTTAATTAAATTCATTAAAATGCACAGGGCTCAGATAATCTTCTTGCAGGAAACCCACTTGCTAGAGAAGGATTTGCAAAAAGTATCATTTAATGCTTTTACAGTTCCCACAGATTCCCTGCTTTAGAGGCAAAATGAGAGGTACTCTTATACTATGGAAAAATACTTATACACTACCTAAAATTTTAAACACCTTTTCAGATAAAGGCGGAATGTTAAGCTTAGTAGTGCTAGAAGTTAATAAGAAATGCTTCACACTGGTAAACTCATATTGGATTCCTGATCTAGGAACTGAATATGTGAAGAAATACTTGGATCTCATTACTTTACATGCAAAGAGAGAAATTATTCTGGCGGGAGATTTCAATTGCTTGTTATCAGATGAAGACACTTCTAAAAATAGTAAGGGTAAACTAATAAAAAAGCTAAAAAGGTAAAAGTTTTATAGCCTTAATGAATTTTAGAGGCATACATAATTTTAGAGTTCAAAATTCACTTCAATACACTCATTATTCTTTCCGATTTGGCACACAAACTAATATTGATAAGATTTTTGTGTCTAAGACTCTTTACTCTAAAATAAGTGAAGTTGAAATACAGTCATAGCCACTCTCTGACCACATTGCCTTTTTGTTCAGCTTGAGTGTGAAAAAAGATGATATGATAATTTTTCAAAGAATCCCAGCCTATGTTACTAAGTTAAAAGATTTTAAGGAGTGGTTATTAAAAGAAATAAATGCATTTATGGAAAACAACAATAATGGTTAAGTAACAGATATACTCTGGGATGTATTAAAAGTTAACATCTTTAGTGGAGTTAAAGCTTGGTATTTTCAAAGGAGAAAAGAATGGGACAAGGAACTTTCTGATTTACAAGTCAAAATAGATAAGTTGAAACTAAATTTAAAATCGAATGATAAAGCAGTACTCACTGAAATGTCTAAGCTAAACCACAAATATTTAGAAATATTGAATCATAAGGTTGCTATAAGCTTAGAAAAGATTAAACTACAGTCCTAGTCAGTAAACTCCAGGCATTTACATAAACTAGCTATCAAATCCAAACAAATTAGTAAACAAAATCACATTAATGAAATTAAATACAAGAATAATAACACAGTAAAAAGAACAACTGATTTAGGAGGTATATTAGAAGCCTTTAGAAATCATTATCGGTTAATCAATGACATGCAATCACCACTAGATTCAGACGATGTGATAGATACATTTCTAAAAGAAAATATCAAGACTAAACTATCAAAACAACAAAATAGTACCCTTAATAAACAAATAACCTTAGCAGAAGTGAAAGAACAAGTTAAAAATCTGAAGGATAATAAAGCCCCAGGGTTAGATGGGATAATCCCAGAAATATATAAAATACTTCCAGAGCACACAATAAAGTTATCATTAAACACATTCTCCATGGTTAAATAAGACCTAATTTTCCATCCCTCATGGAAGTATTCAATAATTTCCCCCATTCTGAAGCAAGGTAAGGGCCCCCAACTATGTGCATGCTATAGACCCAGATCATTGTTAAATATTGATTATAAAATATTCGTGTCTATCCTGGCCAAAAGACTAAAGAATATATTACCCAATCTAATACACTTTGATCAGACTGGCTTTATCTTACATAGAAAAGTGTACAACAATATTATTAAGCTACTATCTCTAACATTGGAAACAAATCCAAGAAACAATTAACTATTATTAGTTTGGATATTGATAAGGCATTTGATTCCCATAGTTGGTCATACTTACAAAAAATCTTTAAAGAATTTAACTTTACTTCAGATTTCACTAAACTGATATTAAATATTTATAGTGATTCTAAAGCATCTGTTAAGATTGGTTCATGTCTATCATACCCAGTAAAAATTTATAAGGGAACTAGACAAGGTTGCCCTCTATACCAATTATTGTTTGCTTTACCAGTGGAACCTTTTGCTTCATTTATTAGAAATAACCCAAATATCAAAGGGTTTCAGGTTAATGAGGGATACTGTCCAAAAGTTCAACTTTTTGCTGACAATATTCTATTAACATCCAGTGACATAGAAGACTCTTTACAACATATCATGAATGCCATAACTCTATTTAGAAAAATCTCAGGGCTCAGTTTTAATCAAAATAAAAACAAAATACTTTTAATCAATAAGAAAATAAATAGCAATTTGCAAAAACACAATACATTCAACTGGGAAAATGATAAGATAGATTATATAGGAATAAGTATTAAGAATAAGTGGAATGAGACTATTAAATTTAACTTCACTAAACTGGTAGCTATAATCAGTGACTTGATTAAAATGTGAAACAAAATGTTTTTCACCATGGAAGACAGACTTACATTAATAAAAATGATTATTTTGCCCAAGATTTTATTTTACATACAATCATTGATTTTACCTCCTCCTAAGAAATTCTTTGAATAAATAGATTCCCCATTACTAACTTTTCTATGGTTCCCAAAGAAACCAAGAATAGCCTATAAATGGCATGTTAGATCCTGGGACAGTAATGGGATTGGCTTTCCCAACATAGAATTATATTCCAAATTTGTTTTTATTAACATAATACTACTCTGGATTCATCCATATACACCTGTAGCTGGAAACAACTACATGAAATACATATAACTTCCTCTGAGAACTCAGAAAACCAGTTTAAGGAAACCTTTGGAATTAACAAAATATTTTAGATACTCCATGAATATTGCTTATATAATAAGAAATTTAGTCACTTCTCACATGGTATAAACCAAATATTTTATATTTTCAAAAATATAATCGACAACAATTATAGTTTAATGAACACATTTTCATTACATTTCCCATTGCTTATACACCAGATTGCCTAGCTACCTTCAATATCAATGTTGTTGTTGTCTTTCGGCTTTTCCCGTTTAGGGGTCGCCACAGCAGAACTCCGGTTCGCTAATGATTGGCAGTAGATTTTCCCGAATGCTGAGGTGCCAGCTCATTGTCCAACCTTCAACAAAGGAATGCCCATTTACGCATGTCTTTCGAATGCCACCCAACTGCGGGGAGGACATGCAGACTCCACACAGAAGGCACTCCCCACACTCCATCAGAGAATCGAATGGGAGAACCTCTTGCTGTGAGGCAACAACGCTACTGCTGCACCACAAAGATGCAGAATCTTAAAGAGAATAATCTAAAGTTTTGGCACCAGTTTATAGACAATGAGAACATCCAACCAATTAACTTTCTCTTAGCCAGATATAATGTCTGTCAAGATAGTTGCCTCTGTATTCAATCTTTAAGACAGTTTGTTGAAAATAAAGTGAGAGTGTCAATAAATCTGTAAACTGATATTATATCAAGATTGATACAGCAATTCATATGGTGTAGTTCGATGAACATTGAACATAAATTAAGCATATCACCTGTATATAAAATCCTACGAGAAGACTCGATTACTTTTGACCAAGCTTTTTGGAATTACTCCGTAAAGATTAATGGTGAACCTTTATCTAATGATAATAACAAACAGTTATTAAATTCAATAAAAAACACTTCATCATCTTTATATTGGAGACTATATACCTGGAGATTTATTCATAGAAGCTTTTATACTCCACACAGAATTGACCTTATAACCAAGAGTAATGAAAGCAAATGCTGAAGGTGTGGGGTTATTCTTGAAGCCAACTAGGTTCATATGTTCATCGAATGTAGACCTCTCACACAATACTGGAGTGATTTTAGACATTTTGCAAAAGCCCTGTGATTTGATAACTGTCAAATTACTAGCTCTTTGATATTATTCAATGTCCCTACCCCAAGTGTAATTCCTAGACATCAGTTACCTGTTCTTTGGTTAATTCTAGCTATTGTTCAAAAAATAATTACATTGAACTGGAAAAATAAGCAAGATCTTATGTTTACTGAGTTTATTTTAATAGCAGAATCTGTATGTAAAAAAGAAATGCAAGCTATTTATCAGAGATCATCAAATGTAACACACAAAAGACTAGCTTGCCAAAAATTGTTAGATAAATATTGATTAGCTTTCCTGGATAAAACAAATGTTTATCATGGATGTTTGTATATAGTATAAATAGTTATGTTTTATATTGTTTATTTTTAATAGTTTATGTCCATGTTTATTAACAAAATGTAATAAAAATGTTTTTGGAAAAAAAATACACTGAAATTCAGTTCTGGTTTAACCAAACAATCCAAAAGAAAGAAAATAAAACCAGTGAAGAAAAATCCACTTTAATAGTAGCAGAACGTCAGTATAAATCTAATTCTTTTTTTAGAGGTGGAGTATAAATAATAGGCTTCACAAACTTGTCACTAATAAAACCTTGATTTTTGAAAATTAATTTAAAGTTTAACTGCCTTACATAATTCCTTAAACTATTGACAGTATCCATCTTGTTGGCTCGGTTGGAAGGAACAAAATTCCAACCTTTGCTTAAAGTCAAACATTCAATTGCAGTTAGGTAACAATTGCCCCTCAACCCCCCTACTTAAATATACCAACTCCGAGATTGCACCACAGTAGAGGAAATGGCAAAGTCCCAAAAACGGCCCAGTGATTTTTTTTCCTGGGAAAAAAATTGCTGTTCTGTGCTTTCGGAATTTTGCCATTTCAGGTAAACATGTTCGATTAAACAGTGTTTGCAACTTTAAGCATTCATTTACCCTAATAGGAACCATTTATAATCCACCTTTAAAGAAAGACTTAGATTTATACTGAAGTTCTGCTACTATTAAAGTGTATTTTTCTTCACTGGTTTTATTTTCTTTCCTAAGTATCTTATAGATCCTTGAAGGGTGATCTGTGCCTTGGGTGAAAAGTGTCTCGAAGGATGATCTGTACATTAAAATGTGATCTGTGCCTTGGTGGGCGAAAAATCCCTTGAAAGGTGATCTGTGCCTTGATGGGTGAAAAGTGCCTTAAAAATGATCTTTGCCTTGAAAGGTGATCTGTGCTTTAATGGGTGATCTGTGCTTTCAAAGGTGATCTGTGCCTTGATGGGTGATCTGTGCCTTGCCCACTCTACCATTAGTGATAATGTTATACTTGATCTCTCATGTCTCCACAATAGGTTCCCTATCAGAAGAGTGAATGCTGAAAATAGTGAATGCTCTTCTGCTGAACTGTAAAGTTTGAAAGCTGAGAATGTCAAAGTCCTGGAACAGCGATTTTTTTCCCCAGGGAAAAAAATCTCTGGGCCGTTCTTGGGACTTCGCTGTTTTCTCCACTGTGGTGCGATCTTGGAGTTGGTATATTTAAGTTGTGGGTGTGTGGGGGCACATCCTCTCACATTGGAGGGTATGGGGTGAAGCCCCCCACTTTATTTTGTTTGTGTATGTATATATATATATATATATATATATATATATATATATATATATTTATTTTTTTTTTTAATTTATTTTTCCCTGGGAAAAAAATTGCTGATCGTTGACTTTGACATTTTTGGCTTTTGAACTTTATAGTTCGACAGAATAGCAGTCTCTGTTTTTAGTGTTCACTGTTCTGATATAGACACCCACAATCTAATAGCTTCACAGACATCAGAACCAGGGACTTAAATCTTCACTAGCAAATAAACAGAATATGACAGATTGATTATACAGTGCCTTCCCATCTCTGGAATAAACTTCTCCTGCAGATTAAGCAGCATAACACATTCTCACCCTTCAGCCAGAGCCTAAATGATTAGATGGGTACTCACAAATTTACTCTGAGGCTTACTGGCCTAGTCTTCCATGGGAAAGGGGGTACAGCTTGACACTGCATACGGGAGGACATTAATAGTCATGAGAATAAACTGTTCTTTAACTCCAATGAAAACTATGAAAGTTTAGGAAAATGCCTAGGACTGCACAGAGCTGATTCATATCAATATCATACACCCACTCAAATTCTGAGGATGTAGTGAACATATTAGCAGATAGATTAATTCTGCCCCCCCCCCATCACCCCATGCTTCCCCACACATGATGAAATAACATTACCCTCCCAGAGATCACTTTGGAACAACTTTTAAAGTCTATCTGTACCAGACCAATAGGACCTAACAATACATCAAGGTATTTCTTTGTAAGTATAAAACACTGTCTCTCAGACACACTCCTGAATCTGTTCAACCCCAGCCTCTCAAATAGCTTTACGTTAGAGGCATGGAGAGCAGCTGTGGTCATCCCCTTCATAAGGGTGACTCCACCACTGATCCTGGCATCTATAAACCAATAAGCAAAGCAATCCGATGCATTATTATGGAACTTGTGAAAATCCTTAGACCTAACTCACTTTGGGTTTGTGAAGGGCAGATCTTGTTTGATTAGCCTAGTAAATGTCTTTGAAAAAAGTAGTTTATGTTTTGGATGAGAGTAAAAATGTGTATATGCAGCATATCTTGGTCTGGCCAAGGCTTTTGGTACTCTCCCACAATGAGATACTATTGGAAAATTAGTAAAACTAAAAGTAAATCTGTATGTTACCTGCTAGATAGTAATCTGACTCATAGACAGAACTCATCAAATCAAGACTGGGCCACTCTCTACATCAAAAGGATCGTGACAAGTGGAAGCTCACAGAGATCACTCCTATTTGGTAATTATTTCTCTGATGTCTAAGCTGATGTCATGTGTCTCTAGATGAATAAAGTTGCAGATGACTGCAAACTGTATAATTTCAACAGATCTCCTAAGGACTTCCATATCCTACAAGGGGATCTGTCACATACAAACACATAGCCCCGGGAACAGGTTCGAAGGTTAAAAGCAAAAAGTGCAGTCTTGTGTCTTTTGGTAAATATAAGCCCTCTAGTACGTCCCACAGGCAAGATTTCACCCCTCAAAACCAATACAGTTATTAGGGAGCTGTGCACTTTCTTAGACAATGATCTCTCCCTTCAACCACCATGTCTCTACCATCATTAGAAAATCTTTCTACCTAGTGCATTTGATTACTATGGGCATAACGTTTAGACCCATGGATATTAGTATTATTTTCTTCTCCTCACTTATTAGGTCTACATTTGAATATATTGCTCCCTTGAACATGTACCTGACCACTTACTTAATCTATGTTGGATTCCTCAGTAATTAAATGAAGGGCCTATGCTCTATGTCAAAGACAGAATGCCTTAAAGCCCTAGTGTTATGTTCATTCTCATACAGACTCTAGCAGGGTGACCTCTGCCTAGCTTACAGGATCCAAATCACCCTGCCCTGTGTGTCCTTCTACACATTCACAAAACATGTAATACCACAAACACTCATACTAGACAGCTAAACTTCTTTAATAACAAACAGATTTCTTACATGACATATACCTCCCACAAAGAATTCTTCTCCTCTAGAACAGACTCCCTATCCGTATAAGACAATGTAACTCCATATCCCTCATCAAACACTACCTTGAGGAATATATGATAACTTACAAACACACCCCTGTGCTGATGCCACAAACCTTTAAGAAAAATAGAAACATGCAGTGGGTATTGATATGGCTAGGCCTCAAATGATCCACCAGATAAACTGCGCGTGTGTGTATGCATGTGGTTCTTCGCTAAATCATCAAATGTTATTAATTTTGTGATAAAAAATGGTATTCAGAAATTCAAACACAGAGAATACAGAATGCCCTAAATATTAAAGTTTCAAAAGATCAAAAGTGAAAAAGTATTTCCTCTTCAAATCTTCACACTAACCCCCCAGCTCCCAACACTACCAACAAATTCATCTGAACAGTGGCAATGTTACAGGAAGGTTATTAAGGTAAGGTGTAGGGATAAGGTTGGGGAAAGAGGCAGTGTTATGGTCAGGGTTAGCACCCGTTATTAAGATGGGCAAGGGGACTTTGCAAAAATCACACTCAGTCCCAAAAACATGCACAAACACACTCTAACAGCATTACATTTATAACCAAACCCTTACTGTAACCCTAAAATACACACTCACACACAAACATAGACAACTTATTCCCAAACTTATCCCTGACACTAACCCTGGCTATCTCACACATGCACAAATGGTCTCACCCCCTCCAACTCCACTCACCTTTCTAGACAAAACATTCCCTCAATATTTTGCTTTTTGGCTTTCTATACCTTCGATATTAAACACCATCTCCACTTGTCAACCGAATAGATATTCAACAAAATGAAGTGTGTGTGTGTGTGTGTGTGTGCGTGTGTGTGTGTGTGTGTGTGTGTGTGTGTGTGTGTGTGTGTGTGTGTGTGTGTGTGTGTGTGTGTGTGTCTGTGTGTGTATTATAGATACAGACATAAATATAGATATAGATGTACAACCATCCAGTGAACAGTACATTGAATCCTGATCCAGTGAAAGTAAGGAATGAGCTTTAACATGGGTCAAAAGGATTGACATTTTCTCACTCTCCCATTCCCAGATTTTTCATTTGCCAGCATTTAATGTAATGTTTTTGTTGAACAGCGCTCCTCGCATGCATCATTCTAGCAAAGCACATGGGTTCATAGGTGGGTACTAGGATATCTGCCCGAAGGCATTTATAAGCAGAGCCAGAATGTGTTGGCTTTTGCTGCTCCCTTAGATTAGTTCCCTGTGCCTCTGTCCAGCAGAGCCACTGAAGTGATCCCCGAGGTAAACTTTCTGTTTCCCATCCACTCGTCAAGGTTTCTTTTGAAGAGTGTTAGTGAGGAGCTCTGCCTAATGTAGATTGGGATCTTGTTCCAAAGCATGGGAAGTCTCTGGGACAGGAATCTATCCCTCCAGCATGTCCTATTTATTGTTGTGGTGAGGTTTAGATACCTAGAGTGTGTGGCTCGAGGGGAAAAGGTTTTCTTTAGGTGGATCATGTCCATCAATTCTGGGTTGGACATGGCCTTGTATGTAAGGCAGAGATCACCTCTGAGTAGGTGGCATGCAACTGAGTACAACTGGAGTTTCTTTAGTCGAGCTGCATAGGGCATCTGTTTGAGGCCATTGATCCTCTTGGTGAGGTACGTCTGTGGTCCTTCCAGCTGTTGCAGGTCTCTTGTAAGGTACATCCCAAATGGGGCGTTATACTCTATGATGGGTCTGATGAGTAATGAGTAGAGGGGCACAATGACCTCTTTTGATCTGGATGTGAACCCTTTTGTGATTAGGTGGGCCATGTAGAAGGATTTTCTAACCACTTTGGCAATGTGATTATCAAAAGTGAGATTACTGTCTACTTGGGTCCCCAGATCCCTTATTACGTCTTCCATATTTAGGGGACTACCACCTATGTGGGCGGTGCAGGGGTGCAGCGGTGCAGCGGATAATGCTGTTGCCTCACAGCAAGAGGTTCTCTGGTTCGATTCTCGGCTGGAGTGCCTTCTGTGTGGAGTTTGCATGTTCTCCCTGCATTCGCGTGGGTTTCCTCCCACATTCTAAAGACATTTCTGGAGCATTTCTCCCTGGGCCTCCACTGAAAACAGGATCTGTGGAACCTAGTTGGACTTTCCCAGTCAACAAATGTTAAAATAAAAATAAATAAATAAATAAATAAAATTGTGGGTACTTTGTTTTTTCCAAAGGGGATGACTATGCACTTTTTGGCATTTAGCTTGAGGCCATGATTTTGACACCAGGTATACATCTCAGTGAGACTCTTTTGGAGGATGTCTGTGTCAGCCGGAGAGTCAATTATAGCCCCTAGTTTGCAGTCGTCTGTGAACTTGGTCAGCCATAGTCCTCCTGTGCTTGCCTGTACCTCTGAGATATATATGCCGAACAGAAGGGGTCCTAGGACTGAGCCCTGGGGAATGCCACTTGTAACCAGTTTAGAGTTGGACCTAGCTCCCACAACTCTCACCATGTGGGATCTGTCCATGAGCCAGTTGGCTACCCATCTTGTGATGTAGGAGTTTATGTTCAGGCTGGTGAGCTTGTCTATAATACCAGAATGGGGAATGGTGTTGAAGGCCTTAGCAAGGTCTAGGTAGGGTGTGTGTACCACTTTTCCCTCATCTGTAGCCTTGGTAACTGTCTCAAAGAAGTCGACCAGGTTTAGGAGGCATGATCTGCCCATAACAAAGCCAAACTGGGTGGGGTCCAGTGTTTGGAGGCTCCCAATGTCTCTGTTAATCAGTTCCATGATGATGCGCTCCATAGCCTTGCAGACCAAGCTAGTCAGGCTTATAGGGCAATAGTGCCCAGGGTCTGTTGTGGCTCCACCTTTGTGGAGTGGAATAACCGTTGCTGTGCACCATTCTATGGGTATGTAGCCTGTGGAGAGGCTGAGTTTGAACAGTGTGTTTAAGTAAGGGGTTAGTTCGTCTTTGAGCTCATGTAGGACACAGCCTGGGACACCGTCCGGTCCCATTGATGCTATGTTTTCAGCTTTGGAGAGGGCTGTTTTAACCTGAGTGTTTGTGATTTCAGGGACTCTACATTCTTTTGGTATAGTTATGGGCCCTTTTGGAGGTGAGTTGGGGTTAAAATTTGCGCTGAACCTGTCTGCCAGGATGTTGGTGATATCGGTCGTTTCAGTGTATTTTGTGCCATTCTGCACTAACTCTGAGCAGATCTGAGCATTGCTACTTAGATTCTTAACATAGCTAAAGAATGCCTTGTGGTTATTTTTGGAGTCCTTGGCAGTTTTTCTTTCAAAGCTTGCCTTGGATGATTTTATGAGGGATTGTAGTTTCTTGCTGATACTGATCAGGGATGTCTTCCCTTCTTGGGATTTTACTATTTTCTGTACTAGTTTCCTCCTTCTATTGTATAGCTTGTTTATGGCAGGAGCCCACCAGACTGGTTTCCTTTTCTTGGAGGAGTGAGTCTTGGTTTTTCTTGGGATGGCACGATCCATGCATTCTTGTAGCTGCCCATAGAATGCATTAGTAAAGGATTTTGCAGCTTGGACAGTGTTATCCTTCAGCATGGGGGCTTTGAAACTTTCCACCTCAGTCTTAAGTAGCGTGAAGTTTGCTTTTGAAAAGTTTTTCACAGTGGTTTTCTTGTCTGGGGTGGGGGCGGAATATGGATATCCTAAGTGATTTGTTTATGGTCAGATCTAACCAGTGAGGGGTTGTTTGTTGGTGATGACCAGGTCCTATATGTTGTCACCTCTGGTGGGAGTGTTATAAATTCTAGGAAAAGTTGGGCAAGGGAGTTAGTACTTGAGTAGTTCTCCCAGTTAATGTTTGGGTAATTGAAATCACCCAATATTAGGGTGTTTGGCAGGACCTTTATGTTTACAGAAATGGGGGTTCTGGAACATGGTGGGTGACAATTTGATTTGCAGTTTTGCTCATTGTTAGTTGCACGTGGATGATCTCTGAAGCATCGTGCTGTACCACTAACCTAGAGGTGTGGGTATCCTTGATAAATATGGATACGCCCCCACCTTTGGTATTTCAGTTTGGGTTCTGTGGCCGAAATGTATGGTATGGGTTGTAGCCTGATAGTGCTGGGGTGCTCTCTGCAGCCTTAAACCAGGTTTCTGTTACTGCACATATATCGATTTTCTCCATACTGAGGAGTGCCTTGAGTGCATGCATTTTGAGGTTTAGACTTCTGGCATTGAGTAGCATTACCCTCAGTTTTTTGTTACTTGTGCTATTTAAGGTGGTGGGTTTGTCTTTTGAGCCTTGCCTAAAAAAGGCACTATGGGGGTGGCAAGAGCCTTGGCCAGTATTCGAAAGCTTAAGGGTGACAGGTGCAAGCCGTCTCTAGAAAAGCAGCGTGGCTTGTCGAGCATGTCATCCCAGGTGGACAGACACTGGATCCCCCTTTGAATGACACCAGAAACTTAGCCAATTGTTGAAATCGAGAATTTTTTCTTTATACCATGGTATCATTGATTATTTATGTGGTTATTTATTTTAGTTTTGTAATTGATTATGTGATCACTCATTACATCCAGCCAGTCACAACCCCTTTTTCCCATAATATACATTTAATTTAAAATTGTGTCATGGCATAGAAATTGACTCCTGTGTAGTTTTGGATGATAGGAATTGCCATGTAAATTAGTGTTGATCAGTATTTTTGCCATGACACTGCCCCCTGCTATGTTGTACCATTATCTCTAGAAGTTTAAATACGTGAATTGGTAGTGATTCAGTCCGAGAGAAGCATTTTTTTTCGCCATGGTTGTGCAACTATGGAGTTAGTATATTCATGCAAGGGAGTGTGGAGTGTGAAGCCCCCCAGATGGATCATGCAGTGGGATTAGACTCCTAAAAAATGGATTTGGAGGTATATTTAGTTTTTTTGAAATTTTCATTAAAATGTGATTTAAGAAAATGTGGTACTGACAAAATGAGTTTTAGATCAAATGAACCACATTGTTTGTACTTGTGATGAAGGGTAATAGAATCATATTCATCCAGCCAGCCACAACCCCTTTTTCCTATTTTTGCACATGAGGTCAGGGTATCACTTCAACAGTGACAATCATCTAGTGCCAAGGTTTTCACTGCTGGGTGGCTAGCCCTGCCGTGGTAGTTCTTCCACACCATACACTCACACTTATGGCCAGTTTAGAGTGTACAGTCTACCTACTGCATATATATATATATATATATATATATATATATATACATATATATCAATATAAAAACAGGCAACCAAGTCATGGAGTATCTACAAATGAAAAACTTGAGCAATCAAAGGAGACGTAGATGAAAATTTTTGTCCCAAACAACAGAAGAAATACACAGACCGTGGTTTTGCAAATATCATGGTCTCATCTTTCTTTGAAAGACTAACAGCAAAGGCCTACAATCTTTTTATAATGAGTGATCACATAATCAATTACAGAACTAAAATAAATAAATACATAAATAAAACAATGAATGAGAAGAGGATCCTACCCTTTTTGTAGCTATTTTATATATATATATATATATATATATATATATATATATATAGCTCCGCTTCTAAATCTTGAAAGCTCATAATCTTGAAATTCAAAATACTGAAGCCAAAATCTTGAAAGTTCCAAATACTGGAAACTCAAAAATACTGAATTTCATAATACTGAAAAAACTAAAAAATAGTAATACCTACTATATTCCACCAGAAGTACATAGAGAAACAAATAAAAGACAAAGCATATTAGTTTACTCAAACTATTAGCAGGGAGGAAAGACCCCTTGCACACCCATGTGGGGAGGGGGCTGCACCCCCATATCCCCTGCTACTTAAATATATCAACTCCAAGATTGCACTTTACTACACTAAGATGAGTAATGTTGTGGTATAGCAAATTAAAAGGGAACATGACTAAGGTTACAACAGGCACTCATGAAGCATGTAATGGTATGCTTGCCATTTTCTTCTGTGGAGTGCAATCTGGGAGTTGAGTAATATGTTTTCTTATTTATAACTGTTGGTGTACTCTGTTTTTTCAATAGGAACAGGAAATATACTGTTTTTGTCCTCTGTAAACATGTGTTGTCAGCTGCATGATTTTTTCAACACAGTATAGAAGATGATTGATTGATTCATGTTATTTGTTTTTTATTTGTTTGTTTGTTTGTTAGCTAGGGTAATGGTCTGATCCCAAATGATCCATTTCAGCCACAGCCAGAAGCATACATACCTCTAACAGTGATTACAAGATTTTTACTCATTTACCATACTCTATAAATTTCTCACTGCCAGTATTTACAGTACTAATAATAGTAGCCAGTAGTCTACATTTCAGTGAAGACAGACAGCATAAAATATACACATGAATGAGGACATATCTAAGAAATATTTGCATAAGCTAAAAGGGGGCAAGGAAGAAATTAGCAAAAAACAGATGGAAAAATGAGAAAGGCTAGAAAAGAGGAATAAGATAGAGGTAGGGACAATCAGGTGGTGTCACCAGACATTAAAAGTGAGTAAGTGACATGGGGTTGCAGGAAAGAGGTGTGGCTTATGGGAACAAGATGAAAGAACCAAGAGCTCAGTGATTTTTCTTTTAGGAATGTTTTCATTTGGGATCACAATTCAAGTAAGGAATCAAAGGCCTGAATACCTGAAGAAAGTTTGTCACATAATTTGGGGGCCTAAAACAAAGATGTCATAGTCGGAGGCTGTAAGCAAGTAGTTATCTAAGGGAATATGTTGTGAATTCTATGGCGTGTAATTTAGATGCAAACTGGGGAGGGATATCATATATAGGTGTGAAGACTGGTAGAGATGGGTGAAGGCTGCCAGCCTAGCCAGATAGAATTGTGCAGATAATTCTATCATTTGTAAATATGAATGTTGAACTTAAAACAATGTGGCAACATTGCCATCTGCTGTAAAGAAAGCGAAGTCAAGTATTTCTTGTTGGTCCTTAGAAATTAAAATTATTTTATCACTGTCTTTGATGTTTTACAAGTCAGCTCCAGTCTGGCTAGATGAAGGCTTTCTGCCTATTGTTTAAGGCTAAAGTTAATGACCAGAATTTACATATGAAATGTCCTTTATTGCTCTAAGTATAAAAGAATGTAAATGCAGTTTCTGTGTGGCCCGGAAACCAGGAAGGTGTAAAAGATGATGTAATGTTTAGCAGAACTGCAGTTTCAATTTAGACAGTGAGAACCAGAGATTATTAAGCATTTTGATCTTGGACATCCAGCTCAGCACTGCTTATGCTGTATGTAAGTAAATTACTTTAGAAGTGTGTTTTCTTGTAGCAATAGCTAGGAAATTAGAAAAGATTAGACTAAGTGCTTTTCTGTTATGTCAGAACTGTACTACGGAATTATTTTAAGTTTCTGTGTAATCTCTGAACTCTTGAATAGCACTGTGGTGTAGTAGTATTGTCTTGTGTTTTTAGTATTTATTATTAAATATTTTAAACCCTATTCAACTGTGGCTGGTTTAAGTAGAGATAATTTAAGCTGTACAGTACATTGCATGCTTATAAGTGATCTTGTACTAAGCACTTCCAATAAGCCTTGATTGCTTAAGTTACACTACTATTGGATAATAATATTGCACAGTAATAATTGGACACCATTTTAAGGGCCTTTAGGAAGCTGATAATTATTAGCTGGTGCTGGCAGTTATTACTACTGTATAGTCTGGTAAAGGGGCACAGCTGGAGAATCTGTGTCAGCCTTTCTCAGGAGTGTCTGTGAAGTTGTATAAATACTTATCTCAAAGTGTGTGTGTGTCAGCTACTTGGGCAGGGACATGAAGCACTGGTTGGACAGAGAGGGTACTGGAGTTTAGTTTGCCAGCTAGGCTGAGATCTGGACCCTATAGCTGTGCCAGTGGGAAGTCTTATTGGGGACCTGGGGAGCAAGGGAGTGACCAGCCCTGGACTGACGGTGATCTCTGTGTGCTCTTAAGGGAAATTGCACTTTACTGTGTGTATTTGTTATCCTTTCCTCATATATGGAACGTCCTCTCTGGTGTTAGTGGTGAGGATTGAGGCTCCTTGATTGCTCTGCCAGGACACGGACATCACAATAGGGATTTAAAATATTAGCATAATCAAGATAATATCTGCTCTCCCTTTAACTGGAAAAAAATTGGCTTCATCTAGGAATATATGGTGCTGTAGTTATCCTGGAGCGAAAAAAAAAATACAACTTAAGGTTTTGTTATATAGCTTGTAGAGTTTTAGAGAATTGGGAGGAGGAATGTGAGGTGATAGGTAGGACATAATCTAGCTAATCCTACAGAATGCCCTTACCTGTGACTTTTGGGATCCTTTTTTTTCAATATTGCTGAAAAGGGGCCCTTGTTATTTATACAGTTAATCCCCCTGCTCCAAGTAAATAAATAAAAAAAATAAAAACGATTTTTGCAAGCCATTGAGAATGTCTTGTTTGAATTTTCTCAGTAAATAAGACTATATTAAATCCATCTGGAAACCAGCAGCTTCAAGCAGATGTCAGTGGGCATTCACCTATACCTAAAGAAAATCATAGTCTATAAGGTACTGTAGTGCAGAAGAGGGAATATTAACTATCCCCCTTACCCCCTACCGACAACACAGACTCAGCAACATGCTAGTCTTTTCTGGGGAGGGAAACTAAAGTGTGTTCTGAGGAGGAATGCAGTTTATGGTTCTTAAACAACAAACACTGTAAGTTTAAGATTACAGAACTGGTTTAATGGCAGAAAAGTCACAAATGTCTTTTTTTTCTGATGACTGATTTTATAATATAACTAAGCCAACATGGGAAGAGGTATCAACAGCAAATCAAGTTAAAGCTTTAATCAAATATGTTAAAATATAGAGATAAGCTCCTGGAGATCTGAAGAAGACAGGAGCAGAAAGCGCTTATCTCTTACTTTTAACACATTTTAACATATTTGATTAAAGCTTTATTTTAACTTGATTTGCTGTTGCTGCACCTTCTTATGTTGGCTTAGTTGTGTTGTTTTTGGACTTAGTTTGCTTTGTCTCAACAAACCTTTAGCTATTCCTGGTGTTTGGACGTGTGATTTTATAATATAATTTAATTAGACAGATAATGCTAGTATGTTTTTAATTTCTCTTTTGTGTTTTGACAGAATGCAAAGCTGGTTTTATAATTAAAGATTTGGGTCAGTGCGATACATTCAGAGCTAGCAGTCTAAAACAACTTTTCCTTGTGACTTCTTACTTGGTGTTACATAATGGAGCCATTGTAAGAGTTTAGTATTGCTATGGTAACCACATGTTTTCGCTGTAATTAGCATTGCACAACATTACTGAGTGTCAGTATACAAGAGGGAACTCAAATCTGTAACACTATTCAAAGTGGAAAACAGTGCAATGTAGGAAAAAATAAACCAATTTTTTGGCAGTCATTCATTATGAGTACGGAAAAAATAATAACAATACATTATTTTCCTTGTAAATAAAAGGGTTGCATCTTAAATTGTGAGAATGTATTGCACCATCTGTTCCTCTCCTGTTTGCATTCATACTTTCTGATGTGATCTTGCATAATTAGTTACTTTCTCCCATTGTCTTTCTAAAACATCACTCTTGCTACCTTCTTAAACAATGCTGTGATGCAGCCTGCCAAATCTCCTTGTTTACGGCATGTTTTATTTCCTGTGCCCTGCAGCTGTATTCTCTGCAATGTTTTATCCCTAAGTGTTGCAATACTGTATTTCTGACATCATGTAATAAGGTAAACTTCACCACCCTGGATAGTTTAAAATGTCAAGTAATCACTGCATCTTCTTTTATATATTCTTTCATGTATATAAGCTGCAGGACTCACTGTCTTAAATCCTTTTAATGCATCACCATACAACATTCACCTTAAAGACAGGAATGACTCCAATTTGTTTATAGAATGTAAGACTGAGAGTTGGTTGCCTGAAAAACCACTCAGTCATAACATTTTTTATTTATTTATTTTTGCAGGGGTAAGCCCTCTACATAGGTTCATAGATTTATAGCTGTTTACTAGGCTAATGACCAAAAGGGCTTTTTTAAGCCTAACCATCCATCCTAAATCTCTGATAAGTTTTGATACCCTTGATAACTGTAAGCATAGGCCAGGAGATAAACCATTTACAAGTTACCTGTGTCCATTAGAGACATAGGTGGCAAACCAAGGATGAATTTCTGGTTTCCCATCCAACTGTCCAAGTTGGGCTTGAATTGGGTTAGGGAGGAATTCTGCTTCAGATGGATGGGGAGCCTGTTCCATAGACATGGTAGTCTCTGAGATACATGCCTATCTCTCCAGCAGGTCCTATTTATATCACAGGCAAGGTTTAAGTCTTAGGAATGGGTAATTCTGGTGCTGTTTGTTTTGTGGATATGCAGGATGTCCATCAGAATGGGGTCTGACAATACCCTGTACTCCAGCCATAGATGTCCCCTCAAAAGCCTGTAGGAGACAGAATACCAGGATAGGGCCTCGAGGCAGTATACAGAAGACATTTTACTTATGCCCTGTATTCTTTTAGTGAGGAACCTCTATGGATGTTCCAATTGTTGGATAGGCCTAGTTAGGTACATACCAAAGGGGCATTGTACTCAATGATAGGTCTGATGAATGCCGAATACAGTGGAACAATGACTTCCTTAGACTTAGATGTCATACCTTTGTATATAAGTTGCACAACATAGAATGATTTTCTCACCACTGTAGACACATGATGGTTAAAGACTAGATTACTATCTATGTGCGTCCCTATGTCCCTGATTAATGGGTGAACTCTAAGGGGTGTGTTGTCAATATGATAGTTACCAGGGATGGATGACTTCCCAAATGATAATATCATGCATTTCTTGACACTTAGTTTTAGTCCATGGCTCTGACACGAGTTGTTGGTCTATGTCAACCACTCCTGGAGAACATTTGTGTCAGTGTGAGATTCAGTGGCAGCTCCTAATTTGCAGTCGTCTGCAAATTTAATCAGCCAGAGACCAATAAAATTGGCCTTGACTTCTGAGAAGTAAATGCCAAAAAGGAGCGGTCCAAGGACTAATCCCTGTGGGACTCCCCTTGTGACTGGCCTCTTTCTAGAGGTGGACTCCCCAGTTCTAACTTCCTGGGTCTTGTTTGTGAGCCATTTGGCTATCCACCAAGTGACATACGGGTTTGTACCTAACCTCCTGAGTTTTTCAACAATGCCTGAGAAGGTCATTGTGTCAAATGCCTTGGCCAGGTCAAGGTAGGCAGTGTGAACAATGTTTCCCTTGTCCATTGCTTTGGTGACCTTCTCAAAGAAGTCTACCAGATTGAGTAGGCATGATCTGCTCTTGATGAAACCAAACTGGGTTGGGTCCAGTATCTGGAGGTTTAGTATATCTCTCTTGATAATCTCCATGACAATTCTTTCCATGGCTTTACATATAAGACTAGGGAGACTTATGGGTCTGTAGTTTCCAGGGTCTGTAGATGGCCCACCTTTGTGCAGAGGGATGACTGTTGCCTTTCTGAATTCATGAAGCATGAAACCTGTTTGGAGGCTACAGTTAAATGGTAATTCCAGAGGCCCCAATAGGTCATGTTTCATGCTATTAAAAAGGCATGCTGGGATATTGTCTGGGACAATTGATGCAATGTTCTTGGTCTTAGGGAGAGCATTAAGGACCTCTTTCCTAGTGATAGTAGGGGGGAGTTATATTTGATATTTCCTGAGGGAAGGTTGAAGGGCAGAGAGGATTAAAGTTGGAGATGAATTTATCAGCCAGGAAGTTTGCAATGTCTTCTGGCTCAGTATAGGTGTCTCCATTTACAGTGAGCCTGCACACAATTGTGTATTTCCTTTGAGGTTGCGGACATAGCTAAAGAATGCTTTATGGTGGTCCTTGGCCTAGGAGGCCAAACTTACTTCAAATTTCTTTGGTAGACATATTTGTCCTCTGAGTTGTTTGTTTAGTTTGATGAGAGTGATTTTATCCTTCTGAATGCTGCAGCTTCTAATTTTTGTCATGATTTTCTTCCTCCTGTTATACAGCCTATTGATTTTGTGATTCCTCCAGGGTGGCTTGTTTTTTGAGTTAATTCTGTACTTCTCCCTGCTGGGTACAGCTGCCTCTATGCAGCTATTAACATGCTTGTACAGGGTTTCTGTAAACCGTTCTGCATAGGCAGCAGTATTCTCAGGGTTTATGGAGGCTTGAAATTTTGCCAGGTTCTCACTTAATACCTGAATATTCTAGGTTTAACTGGGGGGGGTCCAGGTATTATTTTTACCTCACAAGAGACCATTTTGTGGTCTGACGTTACCAGGGAAGGTATTACAGTAGGGGTGTGCAGCACTCTTCCATATTAGTGAAGACCAGATCCAGTATAGCTGTACCCCTGGTTGGTAAATTGACTATCAGGAGTTTGTGTTTACAAAATCCAGGAATCTCTGTGCATACACGTTTGGTGTCATATAGGATTCCCAGTTAATATTTGGTTGTATGGTTAGTGTTTCTGATAAGTTTAAATACATAGTAGGTTTCCTGGGTCGTAGAGGGGGACCTACAGCTTGCAAGGAAATTATATTGGATTTTGCCAATGGTAATTTGAACATGGAGCAACTCAAGTGCATTGTCCTGTTTCACCAGCCTTGAAGTATATTTATCTGTAATGTAAATAGAGACACCTCCATCTTTAGTCCCAGCCTGTGAAGTAGCTGGCCTAAATGTGTGGAAGACATTATAACCTAGCACTGTTGATGTGCTCTTCACGGCTTTAAACCATGTCTCAATGACTGCACAGATGTCAGCATTCTCTAGGGTAAAGAGAGCTTCTAGGCACTAGAGTTTTTTTGTTTAGATTCCTAGCACTGAACAGTAATACCTTTAAAATCACCAAAACTTACATATATCCACTCAATTGCCACTCAGCATTAGAGAAGGGAGAAGCCCCATGCATTCTAACCCAATGTCACACAATATTGGAGAAAGGAGAAACTCCCCAAGACAGTGCACATGGTAGTCTTGAGCAGCCTCTATTTAAACTTCAGCATGAGTGAGCAATTGGTGCTCACTGAGGAAACACAGAACATCCTAGTGATATTTATGTACTGTATTTATTAATGCAGATGCAATCAGTGATTTCATTTATGTTCATGTATATGGCACCATCCCACTGGAGGTTACCATAGAAATATGTCACTCATCTTGGGTATTCAATACTGA
This sequence comes from Protopterus annectens, assembly GCF_019279795.1. Classification (NCBI taxonomy): domain Eukaryota; kingdom Metazoa; phylum Chordata; order Ceratodontiformes; family Protopteridae; genus Protopterus; species Protopterus annectens. The sequence goes on along the minus strand of NC_056739.1, from coordinate 517,331,679 downwards.
TGCACAAATACTGGCGAATTAAGAAACATGAAGGTAAGTCTAAGAGTTGTAAACTAACTACGAACCATACATCTCAACTTCTTAACACAAAAAAATCTGGACAAAGCCTAAAATACTGGGGCTGCAAAATAAATTAGAACAGATTATAAATATCGCTCTCATAAACTTATAAAGTTGCTAGAATAATAAGGTTTGCATTATCATGCATTTTTACAAAGGATACAAAGTCTGAAACTTAAATGCATGCCATTATGTAGTGACTTCAATCTTCAGTGATTTGCCAGAAAATCAAAAATGATGAGGAACAGTCCTAAAATATGAGGCACAAATCTGGACATTCTGCATAAGTCTGGACAGTCAAGAGGTGTGCCATGCATTGTTTCCCCTGTAAAAATTACAGTGTGTCATTGCAAAACTGAAGAGAAAATACCTTACCATACAAATTCACTCTCTACTGAGAAGGGATACCTGTCATACATACATGATGGTGCTGCCATCTACTGGCCTCTATTAGATACACATATTTATCATTGATTTTATTTATTTTTTAATAAACACCTTTATTAAATTATCACCTATGACATGGGCAATCTTACATTTATATAAATGAATAATAAACAACATTGACACCACTTTAGTTGCAAACATTGTACATCACAGACACCACTGAAACAACTGTAGCTGAAAACATCATATATCATATCATCTAGCCAGTCATTGTCAGTTAAGCATTATATGGCTCATTCAAATTTGATTTTTCTATGATTTTTATGTAGATTAGAAATATTGCTAACATTTCTTAAATCTTTATGTTGTGGATCCTGCACTTAGTGAGATAATGTTCTGAACTTCTGCTAAATTATTGTTTGCTCATTGGACTTATACTTTTTTGTATTATACTATAATTTTCAATTTTAAGAGGTAAGGACAGAAAAAAACTACAGCTGGAAGGCTGTTAGTAGAAGAGGTCAAAAAGTGAAGTAAGAGACTTTGCAGTTGGGCATTACTGCAAAAATATTCAATGTACTGCATTTGGATCACAACAGTCCTTATCTAACGTACATCTGGGAGAGTGGAATTGATGGAAAGAGAGCAGGAAAAGTATGTGATGATGTTAGTCCCACCTATATTGAACCACAAGGAGTATAGTTAAAGGGTAGTGGCAACTGTGAACAGGAATAAGAAGTGTATTCTCAGGAGGTGAGATTTGAGAAACACAGAAGCAACACTTTCACTCTACATGGTCACACTGCACGATGAGTACTGCGTGCTTTTCCAGGGGCCATAAAGAAAATGGACATCAGGCTTCTGTTAGAAATTCAGGAGAAAAGCAAGTAGAAAGATCTATGTGGTTTAGGGAGCAGAATATGATCATTGCCTAGAGGAAATTGAGCTCTTTTCACTTGAAATCAGAAGGGATTAAATGCATGGCAATGGTACACAGGGTCATGCCAGGAAGATCATCTCAAGGAAATGTAAAGTGGTCATTCTGGAGAGGATGGACAGAGAGAACAAAAGAGGCCATAGGTTACAGATTGTACAGACTAACATGTCCCTGGGTGTCAGAATATATTTCTTCAGAAAGATACATTGAATTCTTGAAATTTGTGGTGGAGATGGAATCCAGCAATAAATTCAGAAGGGCATAAGGCAAGGGGGTATGGATGTATGGAAGGTAGAAACGTAAGGCATTGTATATATAAGGCATATCAAATAGGCTTATTGTCTCCTTTTGCCATCATGCTAAAGAAAGGAAATATCTAGTAATGCCTGTCTATCTATCTATCTATCTATCTATCTATCTATCTATCTATCTATCTATCTATCTGTCTCTCTATCTATATATCCAATATACATTTTGCAGCTTTGAAACTATCAATGTCTGCAGAAAACATTGCACAGAACTCATGACTAATGAAAATAATGTCATAATGGCTAACGGATCTCAATCACCCTAACATTTGGTGAGATACATTCTAAACATACACCCTGGGATTCATGAAGCTAGGCGCAAATCCGGCGTAAGGCTTGCACCGGCCGTGCGGCGTATATATGGAGTAGTCGTGCCATATGCATATTAATGAAGGCACGCAGCTACCTCAGCCACGTGCATAGGAAATGTGCGTGAGTGCAAGGGGCATATCGAAGTTGCGCAGATAGGCGTGTCAATGTCGGCTGTCGAAGAGCAACCTAAACTGCTGAATATTATATTCCGCCAGCAATAGTAATCATACCTATCATTGTCCGTGGAGACTGAAACACATGTAAAGCAGAGTCCCTGCGAACAGAAAATGAAGAATCAAACACAAATGCACGGTAGGGAATAACGGGTCCCTACCCAAGAACAAATGACATGAAAACTGTGTGCCTGTAGTCCAATGTAGTGTTGATAGCTGTACCATGTGGAAGTGAAACGTATCATATGTTAGCACGCCGCCAGTAGGTACGTCCAGTCCAATGGAGAGGGTCACCAGCTGACCCAGAATGTGAGGGAGGGAACATAGCTGTGCAGATGTGTCCATAACAAAATACACGAGGAGAAATGTAGATATATGTAGTGACCGTATGTCTGAATCATATCCCACAAGCCATGTAATAGTCACATACAAAAGGTATGTCCGTATTTCACATACCAAATGTGATAGGAAATAGCATACGCATGTAAACAAAACAGAAGGAGCATATAAACAGCCATAACAATACGGACACATGTAGGCCGAAAGGAACAGTATGATCCATACCGTCAACCAAGATTACCACCTGTCCCACTTTGCGAGCGACAGTCCCTCTGTGGGCAGATGTGTCCTGACACAAACATGTAAAACTGGCAAATGTCCAGAGAATATAGGACATAATTCTTACGTAGACATCATGCAATAGTTGCATTAAACATATTTCACTGGACGTATATTACATAAATGTCATAACAAACAGAATAAGATACCGAAATGCTACAAGAATAAGCTTAGATATAGGCAAGAATTGTAAGTTCTATCTGACTAACTGACCATGGGTATATGTCGGCCTGTAAAATATGCTGTGTTCACCGCAACTGTCACAGTAGGGTTGTCACCTTTACAAATGGCCAAAGTGGGACATGTTTGGTACAGACATCAGATTTTACAGGCCGACACATACCCACAGCCAGTACAAAGGACAGAACATAACTGTTTTGCCTAAAGAAAAGCGTATTCTTGTAGCATTTTAGTTGCTTATTCTGTTTCTCATAACAGTCAGGTATTTCAGATACAGAATAACTGTTTAATGCAACTATCACATAAAATATAAGAAATAAGTTTGTCCTAAAATCTCAGGACATTTGCCATGTTTACAATTACATGTCAGGACACAACTGCCCAAAGAGGGACTGTCCCTCGCAAAGTGGGACAGGTGGTAACCCTATGTCACACTGTGGCCAATTGAAAAGGTGGAAACACAACCGTCGACTGTGGGGAGGCATTGTCCATAACAGTCGGACATGTGTAAGGAATAGCTTGGACATAGGAAAAGGTGCCATCCTACCAATGAGTAGAACAGGCTGGCAAAATCCGGAAGGCAGCTGTATAATCCGAATGTGTATGTGACACAGTCGAACGGGTAGTACCCGGATACACCAAGCAAGTAATGAAAGTGAAGTATGGGCGTGTACCTATGTGTGTGAGGTATAGCATGTGGAAAGCAAACATGGCAGGGTAGTCCACACAACCATAAAGGTACCCAACACATGTAGGGTACTCAATGTGTAACTCTGGCCGTGTCATGGGCCAACAACCAAAGTAGTGCTCTATGGGGTGTGAGGAATTTGCGTGTGAGGGGTGGGTGTTTAATGGTAAATTCCTCAAAGGCGATACTTGTGTTGTATGCAGAAAAGGTGAACCGGAGGTGTATGAGGGGGCAGCGGGTGAAGTGGAAAGAAACACAACCTCATGTAGAAACAGCTGCAAGACAAGCAGACAGGCCATAGTGTAGAACACAATCCCACAAACATATGAATATGGAAATATGCGAGACAAATGTATAGATACAGCACCATCACATACCCACAAATGGGTCTTGTTGGAACTGGCCATAACAAATGAAACACACCTGGATGCATAATAGCCTACCCAACATACACACCACAACACACAACCTGCCACCATACCAGAACGTCCACCAAATCCAGCCATACTTGGTCCACTGGTTTGTTGCAGAAACAGCTACACACAGTGACCCTTACGCATATGTAGTAGGTATTGTCACCCTAGGCAGTGTCAGGATTGCAAACCATGTATCCCCTGCATGTAAAACCCCCTGCACATTTTCGTGAAGCCACAAAAATCTTCGGTATCTAACTTGTTTTGGTCTAGTCCAATTTGTGGGATATCCCTCATGGGATGACCAACTTGAGTAAATAGTAGATGGGTATGACGACATGATGTCCAATCCAGTAGATATCCGGACACAAGTCAGAACATGCAGTGGAGGTCCATGACACTGTCCAGCCCTAAGTGGGCATGCATAACCTACCACCCAGGATAAAATACCTAATATAATGCACACATTTGCAAAGTGGAAAATGGCATGAGGGTGTGGAAGACACTGACGTAAACAGGTCAGCCCTGATCAAGTGTGAGGGACACTGACTGTGTGAAGTCATGACTGACCATACCTGTCAACCTGTGTGAGCAAGATACCTGGACAGAGCCATGAATATAAGTGAGACAAAGGTCCAAAAACAGGGACAATCTGTAAATATAGCTCTTAGAAACATAGAATTTGATAGAATAACAGTTTGCACATTGGCATTAATGTCTGGAGCATGAAGTCTGAAACCCAACTGTCTGTCAGCACGTTCTGACTTCAGTCTTTAATGCTGAGCTACTGCTGTGCCAGAACACAACAGCATATTACAGAGGTCTGTGCCATACCACTCAACTCTCCGGATATTCGCAGAATGACTAGGGTCACCACCTATCCCACTTTGCGAGTAACAGTCCCTCTGTAGGCAGTTGTGTCCTGTGAAAAAAATCATGACATAGCAAATGTCCTGAGAGTTTAGGACAATGTTATTTCCTAATTTACTTTAATAGTCGCATAAAACAGTTATTTTATATATGAATCCTCAATATGTTATGTGAAGTAGCATAAGCAATTCAAATGTTACTAGAATCAGCTATTATATGTACAAAAAAGGTTAAAGTTCTGTACTATGCACAGCTGTAGGTATGTTTTGTCCTGGAAAATCTGACATCTCTACAGAACATGTCCCACTTTGGGCAGTCGAAAAGGTGGCAACCCTAAGAATGACCACAGGTTCGCCCCATAGTGTTGGTGTGTGCCTCCGATAATCTGCACCAGTGTGGTAAATAGCTGAGGATTGACGTCACTAAATAATGAGAAATATCCTGAGTATAAGACTCCAAAACCTGCAGAAAAGTCATGCTAATGCAAAACCTAGCATTCTATCAACATTCTAAGCTTGTAAGAGCAATCGTTAAAATGTGTCCCTAATTGTCCCCCATCGTGTAGGTTTTGCACAGGTTCGATGCTCTAAGAGGTTGAGAGGTATGGTGCGTACATATTTACAGGAACAGCCCTTCACACTTGTGTAATGTACAACTGCATACCTGTGGTCACTTCATGTCCAAAAATAATCCCCGTATGACTGTATACAGGTAATAGTCAAATGTGAATGGGAACACCCCTCACTGTGGAGTATGGACTGTAACAACCCCACCCATAATATGTAATGCCAACAGAATAAGCTGTTGACAGGTGCCTAAACACCTGTGTCTATAAACACAGCTAAAACTTCAAAATAGGGAGATAATCTCTGTCCATATGCTTCGTCTGACATTTGACCTCGGCCAGGGAAGTTCCGTTCACTAGGTGGACAAGCCTAAACCCAAATCACTACATGAACACCCTGACAATCAAAGACCTGTATGTGGCTGGACTATATGCCTTGGTGTTCTGCATATCCTCAGAGTGATTAACAATGCAGCCGGAGTCCACAGCAGTAGGCAATAGGGAATGTGTAATATGTAGTACCGCCTTTTTCCCAGCAGGAGAATGGATGCCTGTGTTGTAGGTGAAGCGGTGAGGCATATGTTGATGTAGCTAAGTACTATGGGTATGCATATCAATGAGGGAGAACATCAACTGAATAGTGGTACCGGTATCTGGCCAATGTGAATGCAGTCCCGGTTGACCTACAACCACTGCACATATAACTTGAAAGTATAATGAAAGCGTTCGTGCTGTACACACATTTAAATATGTAAAGGTGAACGTGTGTTTCGCAGTAGTCCGTAAACTGGAATACAGATATGTAACTGTTACGGTCAGAATTATGAAAGTTCATGTAAGCACAATTATCTATGAAACATATGTAACCCACAATAAGGATATGCAAGTGCGCCTGCACGTGTGTAATCTGCTCACAGAATAGAAAATGAATGGTGTTTTCCCCACGTTCTATGTACATGGCTCATACCTGTTAACCCCGTAAAGTACGAAACCGGACAAAGCCATGACAACAACTGGTACAAATCGGGACAATACCCAGATATTGCCCTAACAAACATAGAAAGTGGATAGAATAACAGGTGTGTCACTAGCATGGATTCTCTGATGGGTATGAAGTCGTAACCTGAAATGTTTGTCATTATTTACCAACGTCAGTCTTTAATGATATGCCACTAACTTGCCAAATAGACACAAGGTTATGAAAAACGGACCAAAGATAAGAGGCAAACAGCTGTTCATGCAGCAGAAATCTGTACAGTTGAAAGGTATGATATGGAGATATATATACACATATATCCACAGACATAATCCAAAGCAAATTACGAGATGAGGAATGTAAAGACATATGTATATATGTACATATATATATATATATATATATATATATTTATACACACATGATACATGAATAGATATATACACAACAAACATATGTCCCTGTACATATAACACATGTACATAAATAGGTCACGGTATAGCTAATATGGATAGACAGACAGACATGCATGAAAGGAGAATACACTGATGGTTTCCAAACCATTGCCCGGAAAGTACCAGTGTGACAGGGCCTGCAAGTTCTACACATTAAACATGAATATAGGTGTCCTTTGCAGGACCCCAAAAATTGATCCTGTACGAAGTGCGAACCATCATTGATGTGAAAGACATCACAGCTGCAACTACGATATAGCTGTACATGCAACAGTAGCAGGTGCAAGGGTAATAACACATGGGTCGATTGAATGTATGACGTACAAGCTGATATCCGCAGAGTGGGGAGTGCTCAGAAGTATCCTCACACTTTATTATCACTCACATTAAACATGTCTAATGGATACTGCGGGGGTGTGTCAGGTATGGGAATCATGGGTATGCAGAATTGGGCCAAGGTATTGGTTGGCACAGATCTATTAGGTACGTCCCATGGGAGTGATCAGTATAACTATGTGGGTATAGCACACGCCTATATTCTCCAAAAAGGTGCAACCCATCTACTGGATATTGTGTAAACCATTGGGGGAAGACGTAGGGACCAATAGCAGTGTCATGTAGGCGATTATCATGGATGGACATGCGTACGACCAAGATGGTAACCATACCTGCCAGAATGTCAGAATAAGACAGCTGGACTAAGGCATAGTACACGACAGACAAATAGGGACTATATTAAATATACCTCAGACAAAGTCAGACCATTGATAGAATAATTGCGTAGTCAGGAATACGAATGTTATGAGAGTTAGTAATCATGAAATAGAAATGTCAGTCATGATTACCTAACCGCACAGTCTGTCATGGCTTGCCAGCAATCTACCAGAAAGGCATATTATCATGACAAATGTAACAGAATCATAGGTCAAATCCCAGGGCGTATACCCATAATGTGTACAAGTGAGAGGTATGAAGGTAACCCGTCCTAATGAAATGTACAGAACTAGTGATACTAGGTGGACAGGTGAGAAGAAAGATGTCAGGACAAATGACAAAACATGTACAAGTCATAAGCATGTTTGTCCACAAATGTGAATTACAATGTATGGCCTGTGAAAGTCAATGTGGAAGGTTAATAGACTCAAAAGACATAGGTTCATAGGTTTAGGTTCATAGGTTTATACTAGGCTATCTGCCCTAAGGCATTTATAAGCCTAGCCCAAATTTTTGTGGCTTACACCACCCCTTATATGAAAAAATACTGTGCTCATTAGTTTGTTGTGCCTCTGTCCAGCAGTGACACAGAGATGATTCCCGGGGTAAACCTACGATCTCCCATCCACAGGTCAAGATTTCTCTTGAACAGAGCCAGCGAGGTGCTCTGCCTCACATGGACCGGGATTTTATTCTACAGCATAGGGAGTCTCTGAGTGATAAATCTATCCCTCCAGCACGTCCTATTTATATCCATGCTAAGGTTTAAGTCACTTGCTCTAGTGGTTTTGGTGGATTTGTTTTTTTTGAGGTGGAGCATGTCCATTAATTCCAGGTTGGACATGGCCTTGTATGTCAGGCACATGTCACCTCTGAGCAGACGGTATGCGACTGAATAGAGCTGGAGTTTCTTCAATCTGGCAGCAAATGACAGAATTTGGAGTCCCTTTATCCTTTTGGTGAGGAACTTTTGGGGTCTCTCCAATTGCTGCAGATGTCGGGTGAGATACATCCCGAATGGGGCATTGTACTCGATCATTGGTCTGATAAGTGAAGAGTACAGGGGAACAATGACCTCACTAGATCTGGATGTGAATCCCTTCATGATCAGGTGGGCAATGTAGAAGGTCTTTCTAACCACTTTAGCAACGTGAGTGTCAAAAGAAAGGCCACTGTCAACCTGGGTCCCCAGGTCCCTGATAACCTCTTCTGTGCTAATGGATTGCCACCTATATGGTAGCTTGGGGTTACCTTGTTTTTCCCAAAGGGTATGACTATACATTTTTTGGTGTTTAACTTCAGGCCATGGCTCTGGCACCAGCTATCTGTTTCCGTGAGTCCCTTCTGAAGGATATCCGTGTCCGATGCACTTTCCACTATGGCGCCCAGTTTGCAGTTGTCTGCAAACTTTGTCAGCCAAAGTCCTCCCATGTTGGCCTGTACTTCTGAGAAGTAGATGCCAAACAATAGGGGGCCAAGGACTGAGCCCTGTGGGACACCACTTGTGACCAGCTTGGAGTCTGACATAGCGCCAGCAACTCTAACCCTGTGGGTTCTGTCCTTAAGCCAGTTTGCATCCCATCTTGTGACATATGGGTTTACATTTAAGCTGGTAAGTTTTTCTACAATACCCGAGTGGGATATTGTGTCGAAAGCCTTTGCAAGGTCAAGGTAGGCTGTATGGACTGCCTTTCCATCATCAATGGCCTTGGTGACTGTTTCGAAGAAGTTGACCAAGTTCAAAAGGCATGATCTTCCCTTGACGAAGCCAAACTGGGTCGGGTCCAATGTCTGCAAGTCCCCTATATCTTTGTTTATGAGCTCCATTATGATCCTCTCCATAGCTTTGCAGACTAGACTTGTTAAGCTTATGGGAGGGTAATTACCAGGGTCCGTAGAGGCACCGCCTTTGTGGAGTGGGACCACAGTTGCCATACGCCACTCCTTGGGCACGTATCCTGTGGTAAGGCTGAGATTAAACAGCTGCCTTATGTGCGGGTTTAATTCCTCATTTAGCTCATGTAGCACACAGCCGGGGACACCATCCAGTCCCATTGATGCTGTGTTTTTAGCTTTAGAGAGAGCAGCTTTCACCTGCGCATTTGAGATGTCTGGGAGGCTACACTCCACTGGGATAGTTATCTCTCCTTTAGGGGAGAGGGGTGAAGTTTGCACTGAACCTGTCTGCCAGTATGTTGGCAATGTCTGTGGGTTCAGTGATTTTTGTATCATTTTGGACTAATTCTGAGCATATCTGGGAGTTTTCACCCAGGTTCCTAACATAGCTGAAAAGGCCTTATGATTGTCCTTTGAATCCATGGCAATTTTCTCTCAAAATTGGCCTTAGTTGATTTTATGAGTGCTTGTATTTTTACTAATAATGATCAGGGTGACTTCCCTTTTATGGATTTTGTTCTATCATGTAATAGCTTTCTCCTCTTATTGTAAAGTTTGTTAATGGCTGGGGTCCACCAGACTGGACGTTTGCCCTTTGTGGAAAGAGTCTTGGTTTTATTTGGGATTGCCTGATCCATGCAGTCCTGGAGGTGTTCATAGAAGGCATTTGTAAGGGCTTCCGCAGCTTGGGTTGTGGTTTCCACTGGCTCAGGGGCCTTGAAGGATACCACACCAGTCTTGAGTAGTGTGAAGTTTGCTTTAGAGAAGTTCTTCACTGTGGTCTTTTGTTTGGGGTGGGGGCGGGATGTGGATTTCCAGTGAGATTAGTTTATGATCAGATCTCATCAATGAGGGATATACTTCGGTGTGGAACATTTTTCCCATGTTTGTGATAATGAGATCTAGTATATTTTCTCCTCTCATGGGAACAGTGACTAGCTGTTCCATGGCATTTGAATTTATGAACTCCAGGAACCGTTGGGCTAGAAAGTTAGGGCTTGAGTAATGTTCCCAGTCTATATTCGGGTAGTTGAAGTCACCCAATATGATGGTGTTTGGAGATACATTTATACCCTCCAGTGTCTTCAGGAAGGCTGTGTGGGTTCCTGAGTTTGAGAGGGTGGCCTGTAGCATGCTACAATTTGTAGAGCAGTTTTGCCTATGGTTAGTTGCACCTGGATGGTTTCGAGCTTCGTGCGTTGCCACCATCCTGGAGGTGGGTATCCTTTATGAATATGGATACACCCCTCCTTTTGTGGTGTGGTCTGGGTTTTGGGGCCGGAATGCATGATATGAGGTAAAACCTAATAATGCCGGGGTGCTCTCAGGAGCCTTGAACCAGGTTTCAGTTACAGCACAGATATCGATGTTCTCCATACTGAGAAGGGCCTCGAGTGCAAGCATTTTGAGATTTAGACTTCTGGCATTGAGCAGCATTACCCTCAGTTTCTTCCCATTTTTGTTTTCTAGGGTGGTAGGTTTAGAATTTGAGCCTTGCCTAAAAAAGGCACTATGGGGGTGGCAAGAGCCTTAGACAATATCCATGTGTCCCTCAGGGTGTCATGCAGTGTTACCAATACAGTGTCCAGTCCCCCATACTCGTACGTGAGCTCTGCCACTGACGGAAAGCGCAAATACCGGCGTACACATAAGGTACATCATGGAATAATTAGTGTGGATAAGCACCTGTTGGCCTGTGTGAGGAATATAACCCTGTGGTTGGGTGTGTCCTGCAATAGGAATGTAATGGTAACTAGCCTGTGATGGCGCCATGTATTGTGTGTATTGACGTAAGAAAATTGATGTCCAGTATCAGAAACATACCTCGCAACTGTACGAATGTGCAGATGTATGCCTCATATGTGTGGTGTGTTCCTCTCACAATCTGTACCTGTCTGCCAAATACCTGAGAACTGATGTCATTAAATAATGATAAACATATGTGTTTAAGACCCCAAATCCCTCAGAAAGGTCATACTAATGCAAAACCTATAATACTGTCAACTATCTACGTTTGTAAGAGCAATATGTAGAATATTCCCCTATCGGTCCCCCCATCATGTTAGGCTTTTTACAGATGTTTTGCACTAGGAGGTAAATAGGTATGATCAGAAACAGATACATGTCTGAGGAAACAGCATTATCGACCGCAAGATAACTCAGAAGGTATGAAAAGCGCTGCAGTAGGAAGTTCATCCGCAGGTATATGCTGAAATGTCAAATGACACAGCAGTCTACAGGAAGTACCTATAGGGTGTCACCTTTACCAATGATGACAGTGGGACATACCCACAGCCATGCATGCACCACAAATAGACATAGCACACAGCAAAGCCTAGGCCATGATACACGAAGCCTCTGGCATGTATGGATGAGTGAGAGTACAGCACGGAATGATGACTGCCAGGCTATTCAGCAAACACCCATAGGGGCATGCAAGACTGCATGTAACATGAACATTGCACGGACAATGTTGGGATTTGTAACATACCCCATTTGTATGTGTAAGCTATGCAAATGATGTAATTATGCAATACATGAAACAGTAAGCTGTCCGTGCTAGAGCAGAGTTATGTGCAGAAATGTACCCGGATGTTATGCGACTAACGTTTTGCATGTTGCTAAACGGAGCAATGACAGCTGCAAATACAGTATGAATACAGTCGAAGAAGCATGCCAATGTCCAAGTCCAAGGCCAGTAGCGGCTTTGTCCATTGGATATCAATGAACCAGTAGTTGTCCTCCCCCGATCCCTGGTGGGGAAGCGTAGCGCAGCACCACGAGAACGCGCTGCACTTCAAAACAAGACATATGGATAATATACATACAAAATGTAGGTTTAGTTAGATGTTAGTATGCCATGCAGATGAATGACAAGCTGGAGGCAACATGGCTACTGCGTACTGGTACTTATGTGTGGAAGCACTCTGTCAGAGATGTAACGAACCATTTGTAGACAATGTGCGGCAAGTGAGGCTGAGGATAGTGAATCACATGTCATGCCAAATGGGCCAAGCCTCTACAGTGTAGTGTAAGTTAAGGGGACTATTAGAGTAGAAGATAGGTGACAACATGAGTGTCTATGTATAAAACACTGTAACCTCACCAGAGCAGTGTCACATGTGTGCTGTCAGTACTCAGTGGAAGAGGCGTGTCGTGAGCTATCCTAGGGAACGTCAGAAGACTGACGGCGTATGCCATGGATATCACCGATATGACCTGCAAACCTGCCCACAGTGTGTCTGTGCCCATGTGTGCCAGTACACCCGAGTAAGCATGTATGTGTGCGTGTTAGCCCATGTGCGCATGTGGAGTGTGGAAGAACGAGTAAGCTAGTGTACGAATGGTGAAGCCCGTGTAATGTTGTGTATGCGTTTGTAAGTATGTATACATGTGTACTACACACATCACACACGTACTGCACACACAGACACACATGCTGCCAATACTACACACATCAGTGAAATGGCACATGGATGGAGAATACATCATCAGAAGTAACAGTGCTGTAAACTATGCTACAGTGATGGTCATAGCTGCAATGCATCATGCCTGCTGAAGTACACCTGGAAGTAACACACTGTGTGTTAACAGCATGCTAACATCAATACAGTGGAATAAAGCCACTGTGTGCAGCAACACCAGGTTAGTCAGATCCTGCATCAATGTTACACATCACAGGTGGTGGCACAGGTGACATCATATGCACAGGGTGTGGTGTTAACATGTCCAGAGCTGTCATAGAGCCATCCAATGTACATGTAGGTGTGTGTGTGTGAGGGACAATGGTTATTGCATGGCCCAGTGGTGGTGCAATGGGTATGTGTATGTGATAGCCATAGCTGTTTGTGGTAAGTGTATGTGTCTGCATATACACAGGTACAGCATGTGTCAGCCATATACAGGAGGTTGTGGGACAGTGACAGACTGTACCTGCCAGGCTGTAGAGATCCCCATTACTGGTCATGGACACCCCTCCATGCATCCAACACAACCCAGTCCTGCATCTGTCAATGTCTACACATACAGTCCTGAGATCTGTACCACAACCTGTGGATAAACGTGCGTCTGTAATGTTAACCTGAGGTGCATAGAATTGACAGTTACTACAGACAGATATGAGCCATACTCACACTCCAATGTAATAACCACTGCTGACTGTTGCTGAGATCTGCATACGACCAGTCAAAGGTGCTGCACTAACATTGTTTCCAATGCCCGTGTAATACCCAACAACACAATAACCGGTCAATACACATGTATAACCCACGATCACTACAGCACACAGTATGTGCACTATCACAGAGCCATAGCAGATGTACATACATCCAAGGTAAATATATATATATATCTAGATAGATACATACACACACACACACACACACACACACACACACACACACATGTGGCAGGGCTGGCAGCAGAACATAAACGTAAGCACTGTACCACATGACAGCATTACGCAGTTACAAAACATGCTACCGTGATCAGTGGATCACATGATTCACACAGGCACACGTCTAGCCTGCAGATAGCAGCATCAAAGGCAAAGACACCGCAGGGATGTTATGGAGAGTGAATACTGTAAAAACAATGTACTGTTGTCATGCAGCTGGAAACACACACACACACACACACACACACACACACACACACACACACACACACACACACTTGGCAGGGCTAGGAGTTGAACATACACCTAACTACCCCAACACACTACAGCATGACGCATTTACAGAACATGCTACTGAGATTACTAAGCACAGCCGTCCCAGAGGCAGACATCTAGGTGCGTGTCATCATCTGCAAAGGCAAAGACATCGGTAGGAAACTGCTGTGGTGTGCGGCGTCTAAAAGCAAGACTGAGCCCCAGGCGGACAGGTGCATGCGTGCACACACACACACACACACACACACACACACACACACACACACTTGGCAGGGCTGGGAGTTGAACATACATCTAACTACCCTAACACACGACAGCACGACGCATTTACAGAATTCGCTACAGAGATTACTAAGCACAGCAGTCCCAGAGGCAGACATCTAGGTGCGTGTCATCACCCGCAAAGGCAAAGACGTTGGTAGGAAACTGCTGTGGTGTGCGGCATCTAAAAGCAAGACTGAGTCCCCAAGCAGACGGGAGCATGCACGCAAGCACACACACACACACACACACACTTGGCAGGGCTGGGAGTCGAACATACACCTAACTACCATAACACACAACAGCATGACGCATTTACAGAATGCACTACCAAGATTACTAAGCACAGCAGTCCCAGAGGCAGACATCTAGGTGCGTGTCATCATCCGCAAAGACAAAGACGTTGTTAGGAAACTGCTGTGGTGTGCGGCATCTAAAAGCAAGACTAAGTCCCCAGGCAGACGGGAGCATGCGCGCAAACACACACGCACACACACACACACACACACACACACACACACACACACACACACACACACACACACACTTGGCAGGGCTAGGAGTCAAACATACACCTAACTACCCTAACACACTACAGCATGACGCATTTACAGAATGCGCTACTGAAATTACTAAGCACAGCAGTCCCAGAGGCAGACATCTAGGCATGTGTCATCATCCACACTGACAAGGACACCGACAGGGATTGTATAGAGAGTGATCAGTCTGAAAGCATACAGACATATTACGGTCCCATGGTACACGTAGACAAACACATGGCAGTGGTGTGATCAAGGCAATTTAAGATGTACAGTGCACCACAGCAACATGACATAGTCACAGGACGCCCCACAGACAGTACACCCTTCAAGATAATCGACCAGTGTGTACTCCATAGGCATCCATCGTGACACTGAAAATGGATATCTGTTGGCTGGATGACCACCATGGCTATACAGGATGACAACGGCACAGAAGGACATCACCGACACAAGGTGTCACTGGGCATGGCCACATGCTTAGTAATACACGTCCGTTCGGACTGTACTGTGTGTCGATCTACACAATGGCGTACTGGGCATGCTCACACACTTAGCATTTGCTAAGGGCCATCTTGCATGTGGACGGAGTCTTAACTCGCAAGGGCTCAGTTGGGACTGTCATGTGTGTCCATCTACACAACAGCGTACTGGGCATGCTTACACACTTAGCAGTTGCAAAGGGCCATCTTGCATGTGGACGGAGTCTCAACTCACAAGGGCTCAGTTGGGACTGTCATGTGTGTCCATCTACACAACAGTGTACTGGGCATGCTCACACACTTAGCAGTTGCAAAGGGCCGTCTTGCATGCATACGGAGTCTAGACACGGAAGGGCACAGTAAGGCATAACTGTCCCCACGCACAGAGCGGTCACACACATGCAGTGACCAGCACACACTCAGCTGCCATCACAACTGTCACAGGTGCAGATCCCAGAGGTACACACCGCAGTCTACACTGTAGCCCCTGAGACATCACCATGTCGTTGCTGCAGCAGTACACAGCCATACATTACTACAACACCGTGTGACACATGACCAGTGGACTGTACAGAGGTCTACAGCAACTGTGCAGGGTGCACATGTACTGACAGGGTTCCAACAGGTGTTATGCATTGCAAGTATACCACTATACATGACCAGGTCAGCTCAAGACATACCAGGGGCCCCGGGTGGTAAACAGCTGTGACACATGAGTGTTGCTGTACACCAACGAACATGCATGTTTGGATATGTCAAACATGATTGTAGTGGATGTGTGCATGGACCACACACAACACATATGTACATAGCTAAGCCTTTGCTGTCCCCCGTGCAGAACAGTGGCCTAAGCAATCATATGCACACAAATGGAAGGTGGGTCCATGCCTGTTGCATGCTCACAGTACAGGAGGTAGCAATGTCGGAGGACACATTCCCCTGTAGTAGTCGCCCATGACACCAGTGATATCATACCACAGTCCATGTGTCATGTATGTCAACACACATGTCCACCAATAGCAATGCATACAAACATGGCTACAGGAGACAGATGTAGGACCAACAAACATGTACAATCTGTACTGTGCATGCAGCAATCATGCATGTGCAGTGGCCGATGTCCATACCACAGCTGTGCCCAACTACAACATGCAGTCGCAATGCAGCTCCATCATTGACACCTGTTTATGGTGACATATAGACAGTACAGTTGGTTGTACATCCATTATGGAGGGATCTGTGTACATAAAGTGGTGATCCACCTGTGCAGATGTATGTGTGCCAGGGATGGCTCACAGGTGTGTCACACACCACCCTACCATGCCATGTGCAAACAGTACGCTATGTCACTGTTACTTGATGGTGATAACGCATACACAGCAGTCAGGTGTAGCCAACTGTATGTCATGTGACACCTGTATCACTGACATCCCCCCATGTGCACATAGTCACATAATTGCCAGACATAACGTTGGTACACATACTGCGGACAGTACCGCTGCATGTCTATCAAACAGATCATCTTATGGCAGGTGTATCATTCCCAGCACTGTCATGTGTGTCCGCTTGTGTGACCACACATGCCACATATGGTGGGGATCTGTACATACTGCAGTGTGGAAAGCATGAGGTCGGCATATGTGGTGCATCACACACATCGGCTATCCGTACACACATATCTGGTCACCACAGTGTGTCTGTGTATGTATGTATGTATGTATGGCTGTCTGGTGCTTGGTGTGAGGGTGTATGCTACCATACTGTGGAAACAGGATCACTAACCCCTCATGGTGATGCAGTTTACTACCCTGTTGATGCCATCGGTCCCAGCCATACTGGCTACCTGTGCATGCCCCTTCTCTGTGCCACGTCGTGTGGGTGCAAAGTACTGCGCGGGTGATGGCAACATAGGCACGGGTCCACACATGAACACTATGGGGTGTGTTATAGTGCTGTAGACCCCGTGAATGTGGCCATGTACCTGTACTGTGACAGGGTATTACTGCTACACAGTGTGGCCTCATGCTATCAGGTGGCCTCTAATGTCATCATTGGCCTGACCGCTGTGTACAACCCCTGCATCATGTCAACATACCTGTAATGTTTCCCGGTATGTATGTCACATCTCTGTCTGCTGTAGCCTGTTCAACTGACCACATGCTTCAGGTGCAGTATATGTGTGGACATCTGTGTCATGTCCGACTGTCCAGCAGTCGAGTTGAGGGTGCATTTAGCATGCTGATATTGCCATACGTGACTGTGAGTACTCCACAGTTACACATGGGGACTGCAAACACTGCTACCTGTAGGCACATGCCAGTACACCATAGGAGGGAACCAGGGCATTACCAACATGCTGTTACTGTTGTAACCGAGACACATACTGCGAACATATCACAATGCATGCTGCACCTGGACTACATGATATGACTGGTGCATGTTGACAGTACACCACTGATGTCACATACACATCTCTCAGTATTCACACACGTCCAATGCAACATACACATCCCCCAATATGCATACACAAGTAATGTGAGATATACCTCTCACATCTCAGTATTCACAAATGACCAATACAACATACACATCCCGCAATATGCATACACAAGCAATGTTAGATACACCTCTCACTATTCTGTTCACCCTGTGCATCAGACCATATGAGCATATCCCTGTACTGATGGTGTGGATGACAGGGATGTGGCACAGGCTTCATCATATGCACAGGGTGATACTGTTTGCCAGGGGCATAGGCTGCACCAATGGATGACATCATGTGTGCAGGTAAGGGCCAGTGATTTGAATGGACATGTCTGTTCTGTATGTATGTGGGTATTGTGGAGCCCTACAGCTGTGTTCGCTGTGTGCGTGTATGTGTGCACACAGTTCTGTCATTTGTGAGGCCTACACAAGGGTATTATGGATAGCTCCAGAATGTACAGACCAGGTCGTACAGCTCACTGTGACCGGATACGGTCACGTGTCCTATGCCTGCCAGGGGTTGCACGGGCACTACCAAGCAGAGGTACAGAATGGCTACTGTCCAATGACACATGGCCACTGGAACCGTGTCCCTGCCGGGAACATCCAGGGCCATGTCCACATGGCCTGCTGTGACCTGGTGTGGACATCGCAGCACCAGCTGCACTGCTACTGCTACTGGCACTATGTCC
>NC_056739.1:517266115-517312497 GCF_019279795.1 Protopterus annectens | reverse complement strand
TATCTAATATTCGATCACGTTTACAGGATACAACAAACTTCTTACAGATTATCTCTGACACTCAGCTTGAGCCAGATTGGTTTCTATGTTCCTTGGACGTAAGTGCTTTATATACCAATATTCCACACCAGGATGGGCTGCATGCCCTGGCTTATTGGCTTGAAGTCTCAAACTTATATAGTTCTGACTTCAATAACTTTTTGGTAGACTTAGCACAATATGTCCTTACTAGCAATGTTTTTTATTATAAAGAACAATGCTTCTGGCAAACCAAAGGGACAGCTATGGGGGCATCTTTTGCCCCCATATATGCTGATCTCTTTATGGCATTTGTTGAGAAAAATATAATTTATGATGTACACAGGAACATATTCTTGACAGAAATTGACATATGGAGACGGTATCTTGATGATGTTTGGCTAGTTTGGAGGGGAGATGAAAGTTCTCTATTGGAATTTGTAACATACTTAAATGACAATGTTTGGGGCCTAAATTTCACTATTAACTATGACAAAGAAACTATCACATTTTTGGATGTTGTAATTCAGAGAGCACCTGATTATACCTTATCCACTGAGATTTATAGGAAGTTTCCAGAATACAACACTATTCTGCATGCTTCTAGCTATCATCCACCCCATATAGCACGGAACATTCCGAAGTCACAATTTATACGTGCTAAACGCATTTGTTCAGAAGAAAGCACTTACTTGAAGCACAAATCTGATATAACTAATAGATTTAAATCTCGGGGTTATAAAAGTGGCAATATTATCATGGCCAGCAATAAGGTTAGTTCTTTGCCCAGAAGTGACTTATTGACATACAAGACACATGCCAATTCATCCGGCCAACCTCTTAGATTCACAACCACATTTGCTCGCAATTCCAACCGTCTTATTGAAAGTGTAAGGAGACATTGGAACATCTTACAATGCGACATGGAGATTAACAGCATTATCCCTGAAAATTGTCTTTTTTCCTATAGGAAAGGGAGGAATCTCAATTCCTTCTTCAATCATTATAAACACAGTGATAACAAATCACATGATTTGATACAAATGACACTGACAGGAGAACCAGTACATGGCTGCTTTCCATGTGGACATTGTAACAACTGCAAGCATATCTATAAGTCCAAAGAATTCTCCAGTCGAAATTGTTCACAAGTCTTTGACCTAAGGTTTTTTTCTAACTGTTCTAGTGACTGGATTATCTATTTAGCCTCTTGCAATTGTGGTGCTTTTTATGTTGGACAAACGTCCAGACCTCTTAGAATTCGTATTTCTGAGCACTTAAGTAATATCAAACAAAAAAAGACACACAATGCTCTTTATAAACACACATTAGTACATTCCACTAGCAAGTTTAACTTTATTGTCATTGACATGATTCTAGGGAACAGGGCTCACAAATCTGAATGGCATTCTATATTAAATGCGAAAGAAAAGAAATGGATCATTAGACTGGGTGGGTTGTTCCCACCTGGACTTAATGAACACCTATAATTTTCAGCCAATAGGATTTTGGCTATCTGTATATATGCAGCTATTGTAATTCATGTATTTTTTGTACACTGAAGAAGGCTGTGCTTTGCCAGCCGAAACCGGTCTGTTTTTGTTACAATATGTTGTGATTTTGTTGAATACAATTTTTATGCAGTCACCGTTTGCTGGCTCTGATTTTTTGTTCCTGATTGTTTGCGTTTCTTGAGCCTTGCATTTGCTGCCGTGCAGGAGGTTTCTTTTTTCAAATATCTGGACATAACATCACACTGGGTAAATACACTGAGCTGCTAGGCATGTCACAAAGCACTGTGCAAACTACAGGCAGACTGCCACAACACTGGCCTACATTTCTTATGGGGGAATACACATGTACTTGCAAATATAGAAGGCTCTACAGGAATGTAACAGCATGGAGTAACAGACACCTGTGTGAAAGTGATACCCACAACCAATCTGAACACAGTCACAGTCACATATGGTAAGCGTAATTAATGTTACAGTATATGGACTGTATGACCAACACCATCCTCATATGTGCCACTCACACACTAATCCTACATATACTGGGCTAATACACTGTGTATTCCAATGCCTGACTGTGGTATGGGACATGTGTCAGTCTGGCCCTACAAACATGTACGCCAGTAGGGTACCATACACTAGAGCAACATGCAACATTAGAACAGGACCAAGAACAATGACATCTACCACAGTCTGTATATAGGTCAAGGTGCATATTCGCAATACACACTCTGTCAACAATCACCATAAGTACACAGACCTCACTACTCTACACACTACAACAGAATGTCCAGGTTTTGTCCTGAAATATAAGGCCTATTATACATAACATGTCTATCAGTCTGATATCTCACTGGCTTGTTATCAGGTATGACGTCAGTAAATAATGATGTACTGAACATATGCATCTCTTACTGCATGACATATGGACAAAGGGTGACAGACTTATGGCTGTAGGCAAAAACACAGGGCCAATATTGACATGTTTCTGTGATAAACCCCATACATTTACTGGTGTAACAGGGTTTGTTGTGGCATATGTCTACTGAAGGATATGAAGTCCGTAACTCACATGGCTGTCACCATGTACTGACTGCAATCCTCAGAGTATGCTACTGGATTTCTAAAGATATGAAATGTGTGAGTAGCACAACACATGTAAGACTCCAAACACTAGCCAGTATGCAGATAGCCCTACAGGTTTCCTCAACCACATAACACTGTCATGACAGATATTAAATCATGTATAACAGCCATATCCACACAAACCCTGGTTAAACCAGCATTACTTCAAATGTAGAAGAGCAATACTTACATTCTGGAACATACCCCTCCTGTTTGTTGGCCTGTCTCCACAGTGTATGTTGTAAGAGGTATATCCATCTACCCTCTGTGATGTTGTTTGTCAAACACCCACATGAAGTCCTGCTCAAAGTGAAGGAAAAGGGCCAACAGCCACATGAAGTGCTTAGCTATAGGAGTGTTTTTCCATGCAATTGGCTATAGGAATGATACCACAGCTGTTCCACATGCAATTAACTAATGGGGGACTGCAATTTGTGCACAGGCTATCAGCTGATCATAAGCATCATTTACAAAACTCAAGCTGCTGCTAAGCAAATCAGGTGTACTTTTACACATCCACCAGAGAGGGAGTGAGAAAGACAGACAGAGCCAAAGTAAGAAAGGAAGGGAGTAGGAGAGCAAGAGCCAAGCATGTTTGTGTATGATCCATGGGTGGAGAGTGGTATCTGGGCATTATGACGGTTGCCTATATTGTGCACTAATCCATACTGTCACATGGTAATTGCACATAGCTGTACATATTTATGGCTGATGATTGTCAATAACAATCTCTACAATGTTTGGAAAATGTTGCCCTGTAATGTTGACAAGGGGAAATGTAGCTCCTCAATATAATGATGTTTTAAAACCCATACTGTAATGGACCCTGTTATTACACAGTCACCCCAACACCCACAGAGGACACTGATAACACACACTTACCAATACTAGTTTCAAACCCCTACCTGACTATGTATTGCTCTTGCATTGCTATGCAATTATTGCACACACCACAGAGCTTACCTGTTGGAGAGCTATCCAAAGGTATCTTTGAAGGTGAGTGACATCAGCAACAGTGATAAAGGAGGGATATGGGAAGTGTAGTACATGTGACTGTCCACAAAAGAAGGTGAGTGACATCAACAACAGTGATAAAGGAGGGATAAGGGAAGTGTAGTACATGTGACTGTTCGCAATAGCAGGTGTCAAGGAAGACACAACCACACTCTCTCAGGGAATCACACACATTATCACAGTTGGCAGGGTCAGGATTAGAACTCCTACCTAACTAGTTTGTTACACTATAGTACTACACAGTTATCACATGCACCACAGAGCTTATCAGGTTGATATATGGCCAAAGGGTTATGTCAAGGTGATTGACATGAGCAGGTGTGCTACAGTAGGGCAATGGGAGGTATAGTGAGTGTGAATGCCTTCAAAATCATCCATCTACATTCACACACACACACACACACACACACACACACACACACACACACACACACATGGTCGCCAATTTGGCTCATTGGTGTAGTCTCTGGATTGGCCTACACAGGGGGGTACTGTATTCGCCATCCACTTATCTGGGTTACTGTTTTGAGTGGCCAGTGTTGTGCAATGCTTACCATGTATGTGATCTGTATTCCATAACATGGACAGGGTCTGGGTTGTGCACATGCCCCACATGCATGTTCTGTGATGTGTGGAAGTGTACTTGGGGTCTCTGGGGCATGTTGTGTGGACAAATTGTTATCATCTGATGTGGCATTCCTGACCTCATGTGGTGAGACCTGGCTATGGAACTGAGGCCATGCCTGCACCTACATTGATGGCATGATACAGGTATTCAGTGGAGTTAGTGGCATCTGTCCATACAGGGCATGTGTATAAGGCATGGTATTCCCTTTGTGAGTTACACTTGCAGACTCTACAGTTGTTTCAGGCATCCAGTGGGGAACATAGTAAAGGACCACTGTAAACATTTATTTGCCTATTGTAGGGATAGAACAGGGTGCCATGTCCTTTTACTTGCTGGATAACACACAGTCAGGAGATGTTACACATCACAGTACATTCTGATGTCAGTGGCAGTGTTGTGGTCAACAGGCATGTAGTCCACTGCAATCACACTGTGGTTACTATCTGTGGGCAATATGCAGGGAGCTACCAATATAGTGGTTGTTGCCTAGCCAAGTGTGTTTGTGTATCAGACATGGGTGGAGACTGTTCTCTGAGTAATTCAAGGGTTGTCTGTATTGTTCATCAATCCATAATGTCACATGTAGGGTTATGGATTGTCTAGACCAGCCTGTCTGCTGTTTGGCATCTGTTGTCCTTGTAAGGTGGACATTGCAACATATAGTAGGTCCTCAATATAATAATTTAGCAAAACCAGCCCCAGAATGCATCCTGTCATCACACAATCACAGCAACCACCACACAGGATACTGATGACAGACACACACACACACACACACACACACACACACACACACACACACACGTTTGCCAGTACTGAGATTCAAACCCCTACCAAGCTATGTATTGCTACTACAGTGTACTGCAGTTATCGCACAAGCCACAGAGCTTATTGGATGGATGTTGTCCCAAGGTTGTTTCGCATTTATGGCACACACCACAGAGCTTAGAGGGTTAGCCCTTCTCCAAAGGTGTATTTCAAGGTAGATGACATCAGTAGGCTTGCTAAAGTAGGGCAATGGAAGATGTAGTGACTGTGAATGGCCTCAAAAGCATTACTGTCTACACACATGCGTACACACACACACACACACACACACACACACACACACACACACACACACACACACACACACACACACACACACACACACACACACACACACACACACACACACACACACACACACAGTTTCACAGTTACCATGTCTGGGATTAGAACTCCTACCAAACTAGTATGTCATACTATAGCATTATGTAGTTATCACATACACCATGGAGCTTATAGTGCTAGCCCTTGTCCAAAGGGGTATTTTAAGGTGAATGACATCACCAGGCTTGCTAAAGTAGGGCAATGGGAGGTATTGTGTCTGTGAATGACCACTGCACACACACTCTTGACATGTCTGGGATTAGAACACCTACCTAACTACTATGTTACACTATAGCAATATGCAGTTATTACATGTGCCACGGAGCTTATAGAGTGAGCCATTCTTTAAAGGGATATTTCAAGATGAATGACATCAGCAGGCTTGCTAAAGTAAGGCAATGGGAGGTGTAGTGTCTGTGAATGGCCTCAAAATAATTTTCTCTCCACACACACACACACACACACACACACACACACACACACACACACACACACAGTTGCCTTATCTGGGATTAGAACTCATACCTAACTAGCATGTTAAACTATAGCATTATGCAGTTATCGTACATGCCATGGAGCTTATACAGCTAGACATTCTCCAAAGGGGTATTTCAAGGTGAATGACATGAGCAGGCTTGCTAAAGTAGGGCAATGGGAGGTGTAGTGTCTGTGCATGGCCTCAAAATCATTGATCTCTGCACACATAATTGCTATGTTTGTGATTAGAACTCCTACCTAACTAGTATGTTACACTATAGTATTACACAGTTATCGCACATGCTATGGAGCTTAGAGGGGTAGTCCTTATCCAAAGGGGTATTTCAAGGTGAATGACATCAGCAGGCTTGCTAAAGAAGGGCAATGGAATGTGTAGTGTCTGTGAATGGCCTCAAAATCATTGATATCTACACACAAACACACAGTCTCCTGTTTGGGATTAGAACTCCTACCTAACTAGTATGTCACTCTATAGCATTATGCAGTTACTGCACATGCCACAGAGCTTATACAGATGATCCTTGTCCAAAGGGGTATTTCAAGGTGACTGACAACAGCAGGCTAGCTAAACTAGGGCAGTGGGGAGTGCAGTGTGTGTGTGAATAGGACATAAACCATTCCTCTGGAAACACACACACAACACTCAGTCACACACAACTTTACATTTGACAGGACTGTGTATACGACTGCTAGATGAATAATGACTTGTACTGTCATGTTACACAGTTACCACAAGCACCACAGACACTATAGTGCTGAGGGCTACCAGAAGCAAATGTCTAAAGTGATAGACATAGGCACAGTGTGTGATATTGGCCAATTGGATTTGTGGTGGGTGGGTCAGGCCTCATGATGGGAAGCTCTTTGTCATTGTCTGTCTATTTCTTCCCCACATCTCTGTTAGTGTATGTTTGACATATTATAGTGTGTTGTCCTTGGATATATATGTGTATTCCTATCCGATGTGTGTGAAAAGCATGAATGGTGTGCAATGTGGTGTATGTGCACAGAGATCTGCGACTGACAGATATGTATAGTCCACTTTTGTTGGCAGACATGGACTTCATTTCTCTAAGTGTGGGAGCATGCCCAGTATGACCTTCTGTATTGAATGTATGAATCCATTACAGATAGGTGGTACTTCAGTGCAGGCATTTGTGTTCTACACCTATAGCTAGCAACCTGTTTCTGCAGGATGTATGTAGATAGGCTGACAATATGGAGTCACAATGGGCAAAGGATAGTGGGATACTGTAACTAATCATGTCTGTGCTGCTTGTGCTACACGGTTTTGGTGTTAGCAGAGATATTCAGTCATATGTACTGTTTTACACTTATTTGTTCACAATAATTTCCTGAGGAATACAAGATGAACAAAGCTGTGTCCATTATTATGGTCTGCAGCCTACCTACGTATTCTTGCACACTCATGCCATCCTGGAGGAGGAGCTGCAGGTACTTGCTGATGGGTCTGTGTAAATGGTCCAGCACCTTGGTACTGTGGTGGCTGAGGATCCCCTGCTTGTACATCCAGTGATGTAACAGAATGGGCATATCCTGCTTTGGCCATACCTCTCAGCTGTACAGATTCACACAGGTTACCCAGAGGCAGGGCTCATATATCTGGTCAGTTCCCCTCCACATTGTGGTTCATGAGCAGGTTTGTAGCCACCCATTCCTGGGTTTGCAGGTATGGATAGTATGGGCACACATCAGAGTTTCAGACTTCACACACTCCATGGCATCCATGCTTCTACCCCCCCCCCATTATTCTATCCTCTTCCTAACATTATGCAAGCAATATCTGATAAGTATCCCTATAGTTATCCCTTCATCCCAGCGGTATTTAGGGTTTGGTCCACAGTTCATGCAGTAGGACATGGTGGGCATGCTACTGGGATTTGTCGACATGGCCTTGCATTTGTGTTCTGTGGACTGTGTTATGACATTATTTGGGACTCCATGAGATAACATACATTAGCAGTAAGGGTGAGGCACAGGCCTTTGACAGATGACTGTAGGGCATTTGGTAGTGATGCAGGCCATCTGTAGCAGGCCAGTACATTCTGTCACTCCTACAGTCCCAGGCTGCAAGCCACTGGATTCCCCTGGGGTGACAGGGTAGGTGTGCAAGGTGTTAATGGCAATAGTTTCTGTCCTTATTAATCCATTGGTGTGGATGCTGCAGGGTGATGCTTACAGCTAGGGACACACCTGCATGGGACACCTCTTCAGCATGTTGCATTCTGTGAGTATTCCATACAGAAGTGGGAGTCATACTGTACACATTCCCAACAGCAGGGATATGACCTGTGATTAACCTGTGGCTGATAGTGGGGTGAGCTGAGTGCATGTGTGCTATGGAAGCTTCTTGCAGCTGACTCACAGATATACGTGGGACATTCCCCTAATGCTGGCTTGTGCGGGAACATCAGCAATTTCTCAGTACTTCATAACTGTGGCTTTTGTGGTCTTCCAGTGTTTGGCCAGACTAAATCAGTATTCTATACTACACAGTCAGCTAATGTGCTGCTAACCTGTGTGTCCATTTGAAAGTTACATTTTATATACTCTGTCTAGGGTGCTTCTACCTGTGTACTGTGTGTATATCTGGGCCCACATGCATGGTATGTCCATCTTTCAGATGGTGACAGATATTACATCCAAACAATTAGTATGGATTACTGCTGGATTGTGTCCTGCTGGGATGCATTGTGTTTGGCACTGCAGTTGTCAGAACATGGCACTGTCATCAACAATACCGGCCATAGGCCACTAAGATACGACCCTCTATGCCTACATGCTGACCACTTCCACACAATATACAACACACAACAACCTAACACACAGAGCCATGCATATTGTACACGTGCAACAATTTATCATGCTAATTTGGCCAGCTCAGGTAATCTGTGCTCCACTGTTATTATTCCCACACGTACATGTTACTACATTTCTACATAGGATAGTGGGGGGGGGGCACACCTGACAACTATAAACATTTGCTATGACTGTACTCTGTACTGGTATTTCATGTACTCTGTTGGCTTCCATTTCATTCTGTATTCTGACCTATCATGCAGACTAGGAGGCATATCAGTGGAGTACAGATCTTAGGTTTTATTCACCTACATTTCAGTTTCAGACTTCTTATCCTTCAGAACTAACATCCAACTGCCTGAACTGTTGTAGTCTGTCTGTGTAGGTCTGGAGGGGGGATGTTCTCCATTGCCATCAATCGGAGGCCTTAGCACAGCCTTTCTTTGTATTCATCTACACCTGTCCTGCTGGCTGAGACTGTTGTTGGGTATGTGAGCCTCACTGACATGCATGTGTGTGTGTCCTATGGACACACATTTGGTCCACCACATGTCCTGCAGTGGAATTTGTCACCTTGTCTAGCACTGCCTACTATGTTGACATCAGTATTTGTTATGGATTTCATGCTATCCATATAGGTGTCTACTATCTGCCACCTGATTCCCTTGCAAGCTCACATCTGTACTGTAGATACAGGTAGCAGAACATACTACTCCATTCAGCAATTGTTAGGGAGAGTGACTTACCTTGGGGCTGTGCCAGTATTAAGGATGGTGCTGGAGGGCTGACTATGTCGAATGCACATAGTACACTCCCTATACATGATAATGCACAGGTAGTGTCATGTTTGGCATCCCTTTTACTGTATGTGCGAGTCCGAGAGAGGTGTCATTCCCTGGGTTCCTACTGTGTCAGTATATGTGCTATGCTTTGCCTCTTTGCCAAAGCCTGGGCATACTGGGCACACCTCCCACTGCCTACAGGGGCAGGCTAAGGTTGTTCCTCCTCCAAGTCAGTCTGTGCCTCTGCTGGCCTTGGCAGTGGTGGGGGACTGTGTGGTCCTGCTCTATGCTGTTCCTGCTGCAACTGTTAATGCAGGATCATATTGTGTAGCATGGCACATACAATGAAAATTTGGGCACATATAGCTGGAGAGTACTGCAAGGCTCCACCGGATGTGTCCAGGCACCGGAACCCTGACTTGAGTATCTCAAACACATGCTCTATTATGATTCTGGTTTGTGCATGTGCCTCATTATGGAGTACTTGTTCAGGTGTGTGTGCATTTCTGATGGTTGTCATCAGCCACGGCTCCAGTGTGTAACCAGCATCCCCTACAAGGTAGCCATATGGGATGTAACCACTGGCAAATCTCTGGTACATCTGTGTCAGATGCCAGATGTGGGAGTCGTGATAGCTTCCAGGGCTGCCAGCATACACATTCATTATAATGTCCTGGGCATCACACATGACCTGGCAGTTGATGGAGGGGAAGCTCTTGTGGTTTATGTAGACCCTACCCCCGCTCGCTGGGTGTTGCTTTGATGTGTATGTGTGTACAGTCTATAGCACCCACTACCTCAGGGTATTCTGCTATTTGGTGGAAGAGACGCATATTGCTGGTCAACGCCTCACAGGTGTTGTTGAAATATATGTGCTCACTGGCATGTGCTGTCATGGCATCCAGGAAATGGTGGAGTACTCTGGATACTGATGCCTGTGACAGCCCCATGATATCCCCAGTTGGCCTTTGGAAGGTACCTGTGGCTAGTATTTTTAAGCCTACACATACTGTGGTATCCACTGGGATAGGTTCCCTTCTGTTGGTTCTGTGTGTGTGGCGTGGCTGGCACAGCTCAACAATTTACTGTAGGAGGTCCCTGTCTACCAACTCATGTAGCCCCTGGTAGGTTACCCTGGGTCTGTACACTCTTCTCCTTCTCCTCACGGTGGGTTGGTCATCAGCATTCTCATCCTCACCACCCTCAGCCTCTTCCACATATTGATTTATGAGAGCCACAGCAGCTCCTATCATTTTGTTGGTTTTGTTAGGTAAAATCTCCCTGTGTACACTGGTGGTGTAGAGTTTGTGGGTAAAACCAGAGTGAAAGGTATTTGCATAGTTTATAGTTGTGTGCTGGGCTGGTGTGGGCTACTGCCTGTGTAATTGGCTGATTCTGTTACATTTCACCTGCGAGCTATGCTAGTTCTCCTTGATTACCATCCTATTGCTGTTTTCCCTTCCAGTTGCCTTCCCCTTTAAGCCCTGAGGCATGCTGTGCA
The DNA here is from genome assembly GCF_019279795.1 of Protopterus annectens. Taxonomy (NCBI): domain Eukaryota; kingdom Metazoa; phylum Chordata; order Ceratodontiformes; family Protopteridae; genus Protopterus; species Protopterus annectens. The sequence continues at coordinate 517,301,448 of NC_056739.1, read as the reverse complement.
AACCCAGTGCTCAGATGTGAATGGAGCTGTAATTTCCTGGTATTTTTTTTTTGTTTTGTTTAAAACCTGGTGTGCAGCGCGTACACCTGTTTAGACAATGTAAATACTGCTAGGCAGCTTCAGACACACCCCTTTCCTTAGCTGTGCTTAGCTAAGGGCAAACACGGGCCACTGTGCTACAATAAGCTTACAGCAGTCATGACACTCCACCTCATGAGGTCATCTAGCTCTTAGGCTTAGACTATGGTGTTATTGCACCTACATGGTTGGGTGCAAGCTAGCACTGAGGAGAAATCTGTGATTCAGTATCATTCCCGTCATTTGCATAGAACTGACTGCTAATGCATGGTTACAAAACCAACACTTAGCCTTCCCCCTTAGCAACTACTATTCCATGGTCTTGTGTTATACATGTCATTGACTATTATGGCAAAATGATGATTTTGGTTTAATAGCTTATTTCCAGCTTTTTTTCTTATTTACAGGCCGATCTCGTTTGCGCACCATGGCCCTATGCTTAAATGGCCGAAATTGGCCAAAAAAAATATTTTTTATAATTTTGAAACTAGTTTTCATGCCTATGGCCATATATTTGGCCATTAGCATGCCTAACCCTTATAATACATGCTTTTTTATGAGCTATCATGACTCCGTTTTGTAGTTTGCATAAATGTATTCAGTTACTGGCTGAATACATTTCTGCAGTCTACACTATTCCTGCAAGGATGCCTGCCTGCTTCCTGGATCACTAATTCACCTCATTTGCATGTTTTTCACCAGCAAATGAGGTAATTAGCATACAGGGGCTGTGTCTGTGCAAGAATAGTGCAGAAGCATTCGTGCATGTCCCAGGAGCTCTTTCCTGGATCGCACATTGGCCATATTGCCTGCAGCAGCTCTTGCACTATTCCTGCACAGTGTGCAGAGCTTGCTGAATCCTGGGGATTAACTTTATCATTTTGACAGGTTTTTGATCAAACATGAAATTCAGCAACAGCAGTTTGTGGAGTCACATTAGTAACAGTTTTGAAAAGGTAAGGAGTAGCATATAATAAGGAGGAAAGAACACCCCCTCATCTAAACATTTACACAATTTTTGAATAAAATTTTACTAAGTAATTATGATATGAAACCGACCAGCAAAAAACAAGAACACCACCCAAAGATAGATAGTAGAAGAGACTAGTCCAGAAGTGCTAGAAGCACCACAGTTTGATTATCCAAAAAACCCAAAAATTCCAACACAACAATCTTATCTTTATCTTTTTCCTGCCTTTTTTGTTTGTTTGTTTTTTTTTTTTTTTTCATATTTGGTGGAAGGCTTTGGTGAGCTACCACCTACTCTCCTCTACTTCTTTGAAATTTCTAAGTATGAACCTTTAAATTCTGTCACCAATCTGTATACTGAATTAAAAGGCTGTCAAAATGATTGCGCTGATTAAATAATTTTAGAAGCTTTTGTTTTTGGTGAAACAAACTAGAACTATACAGATCAAAATAATTTTATGATATAACCCATACTCCCACCAAAAGTTACAGGAATCAGAATTTATTTTGAATCAATATGCAACTGATGAAACAACATACACTAGATAAGCATTGCACTATGTGCCTTTTTAAGTCCAGAATTTGTAATGTTTAATAATGTGAATTAAATGTAACATTGTAGTTCTTCATTGTCTTCAGTTCATATTTAAAGGATCTCAGAGATACTACACCACTGGGATTTGGAATGATATATCTGTATAACATCTTCCACATTTAGGTATTATTGAGAAAGAAATTATTTTTAATTATTATTAAAGAATCACACCAAATGATTTTTCCACCATTTTTGGTATTTTATATATGAAAATTTCCACAGGTCCTTCATTATCTTGCAGACATTTAAGATATTTATCATGCTGCTGGTGGCATAAAAGACATATTTTTCTCAGACTAAGTTCTAAAGACCTTCTAGAGAGTTAGAGCACAATTTTATTAGAATTCATGATGCAGTAATTTTGAACTTACCAAACCTTTAGTTTTATTTAGTGCCCTTTGACTATGTTAATTTCTTAAATATCAAAAAATCATTGTTTTGTATCTGATTTACAGACTTTTTTACAAGTAAGTTCCAAAACACCATCCCTCAATATACTAATTTGTTCTTTTGTTAAACAAATTGTAGAATATGAACACTAGAACTTTGCAAAGGAAGGCTTTTTCCATTTCTTCTGACCTGAGTTCTTAGCCTCTTATGAGTTCCTTATGCACACAGCTTAATTTACATAATTTCAGCTGATTATTAAGTTTACCACCATGAAAAGCCTTGTCTGGTCCTTACACATCTCCCTTCCTTTTCTCAAAGTATAGGTGAATAAATATGAGAATATTATTACATCAATGATAGTTATTCTCTGAGGAGTACAATTATTACCTAACATCTTAAGTTTCAGTTTTAGCTAATGTTGCCAATATACTATAATCAGAGTTTCAAAAGTGCATCACTATGGTGAAGAGAATGAATTTTAAGGAATCTTGTTAGCTAGACTTGTGGTTCCTGCATACTGTTGATTTAGGTGCTAAATATGTCTGTTTTCATATACAGATGAGCTAAAAGATTATTCCTTACTGGGACTAAATCAGTTAACAAAGTGCAAAGAAAGAAAGAAAAATAAACTGTTTTAAAACAGAACACATAAGTCTACTGATAAAACAGTACTTTCATGTGCCAAAGAACTTGTGTGATATCAATTAGCACAGCTGGAGGTAAACATAAACTACAACCCTTTAAGACAGTATTAACAGTAAATGACTCTCTTTATATGCTACATGTAAAGTGTTTATTTATATGCTCCTCCCACATTACCCCCCTTATAATAATGGTGTGAGTGCTGAGACCCTTGTAGTAAACATTCTTCTCATGATACTGGAGGAGCTGTTTCCATCAATGTAAAGCCTGTTATAAACTGTAAGAGTGCTCTTTATTGTTTGCTGTAAAACCATCACTCTACTCACTGGCATGACAATCTAATATAAAGCCATTTTGTAATGACACTCTAGGGATGTACCTGACTGTGCAGTATAGACACCCTGCATGTGTGCTAAGGATGACATTTTCTCCAGTGTCAAACCCATAATAAACTACTTGTGTGCTTTTCGTAATTTAAAAAAGAAATACCCTCATTATTGTTACTACTATTTCTCCGCCAGGCAAATAAATATTTTCTAAACTAGAATTGGGAAAGCCCATTTCTCTAACTCTCAGTGAATCCAGTACTGGTAGTAGAGGTAAATAGCCCCCAGAATCAGATTTGTGAAACAAAGAACAAGTAATAAAAAGCCTGACTGTTGTCTAGCTTCAGCCCAATCAACCTCCTACTCAGTCAAACTTACCTTTCAGATCAACAAAGCCTTCCTATCCTTAGTAACAGTGATAGGAGAGGTAATTGGTCTGAAAAAAAGAAAAGGTTCAGGATGATTCTAATCTGTTTTTATATCAGGATTATGGGCATCATACTGCTAAATAATAACTATAGTACTGACAAGTGATTAAAACACACCACTTGCCAGACATACAGCTATTTAAAAAGTGGTTAAAACACACCATTTACCAGACATACAGCTATTGTAAGTTTCAGTAATACAAACGTTATGTAAGACATTTTCAAATTAAGAAAAGATAAAAGTCAACAGACTGTTTTAACTATTAAGTCTGTATAGACATAATAAACCAGTTAAGCACTATTGTTTTCTCCTATAGTGTATCTAGAACATTTTGCTTAAATTAAAGTAAATGCTCAATGACATAGTATATTAATGGAGACTGTGTGGAGTCAAACCCATGACAACATGAAATTCCATGGGTCATCATTAGCTTAATTATTAAGGCATACTGTCATCCACAATGTATAAGTAATAGTTTGAAGAATCTAGTTAGCTCTTTAATTTACATAATATAGAGGTATGGAAAAACACAGCCTGTTTAAAAGCTAGATAGGCACAAAGCCTTCTGACTCACTGTCAGCATTCGAAAACCCTTCAGGCAATCTGTGTTACAGTGCCATGTATAACCTTATTTTGGTGCTTTGAACTCACTTTCTCTTGTCAGCATTCCATTCAAGGACACAGTTAAATGACTGGAAAATATGCATGCTGATTATCAGCCAGAATTTTAAATACATGATCAATATAATTATTTAAAAAAAAAGTTCCCAATGCCAGAAGCTAGAAGTTAGAATATATTTAACAGCGTTTTATTAAAATATGTTACCTAGAGTGAAGAGTGTCTGATCTGCGGTGGTGGTGCTGCAGTAGAGTTGTCGCCTCACAGTAAGACGTTGTCCTGTTTGATTCTCAGCTAGAGTGTCTTCTGTGTGGAGACATGCGTGAATGGGCATACCTTCATTGACGGTTGTGCGCCAGGGCTGGCAACTCGGCACGTAAAAATCTACTGCCAATCATTAGCAGACCGGAATTCCGCTGTGGCGACCCCTAACCGGGAAAAGCCAAAAGACACAACAACCTAGAGTGAATAGTCATTTCTCCCAAGTACTAAAGTAACACTTGACCACCATCTCAGAATAACATAGAAGTGTAATATACTGAACTGCAATAAATACCATAGAATGTCCATGCAATTACCAGGTTTTAATGATAATGCCTGAAAAACGGCACTGCAGAAATTAATATTTATCTCTTGAAATGTGCCCTGCAGACCCAATAAGACTATCACTTCTCTAGGATATAAAGAAAGTCATTTTTCATATTCCTGTTTTGCAGAGGCATGAACTATAATGGGTTACCACAGATGGAATAGCATATATGAGTCACGGACATATCCTACAAAGCTCCTTGACACAAAGAGAAGTATTGTTGCTCAGGACTTCTATATAAGTATTTTCATTGACACAACTTCCTTGCTAGGAATATATTTTTGATTATAGAAAATACATCTTAATGAACCATTTTGACACCTTACAAAGAAGTCCAGGTGGACATTATCTGGTGAGCTATGGTATAATTTTCTATTTTTCAAATGCCAATCAGTTTCTTCTGCCCATCAACTAACCCCCCCCCCCCTTAATTCAGATAATTGCATACAGAAGTCTTTCAAGTTATTCTTCTAAGGCTAATGGATCTGAGATTGTGTTCTCACTACTCCACACGACATCCAAGTAGCAAGCTTTGCTTGCAACCTCCCTTATAGGGTCTATCAGTGCACTGTCCTCAAAAAATTTAATTTGCTGGAAACTCCTAATCGACACACAACTAGTCGTAGCCCACAATCTTGAAAATAAAACTTTAAGGGGTCATAGTCGAAAACTGTACATCTTCATTGTGTAATACCTAAAATCTCCTGTAGTGGACACCCATGTGATATGCTAATTACTCCTTAAGAACATACCAGTGTTTCAGCTACATGAATTCTCAATGCCTATGACTTTTCATTTTTTTTTTCATTTAAGTCTTTGCTGATGCAGTCAGGCCAATGAAGCCAAACTCTCTAGCTGTTGGCATGCCATGTTTTACCCTTTCCCTGAGCTCATTAGTACAAGCATTGCATATATCCTATGGACCTCCACTACAGGAGGTTAAGTAATTGCAAAGTGAAGGCTCTAGCTTTGCTGGGTGTTAAGAGTTTTTACAATATAACCATAAAACCAAGGCACTAGAAGTACTTCTAACAGAATATTAATTAGTTTGCTTAATTTGAGAGCAGAAAATATTTGAACTAAATGGGAAAACTAAGAACATATAGATTATAAACACAACCATTGAAAGTGACTATAAATGCAAGAATATTTTATTGCATGGGTGGTTGGTGCTTAGGTTTTAGTTTGTGGATAGGGGTTGTAGTTTAAATAAATATATCAGCGGGAATTGCATATCAATTAATATTATAAAAATACAAGGTTAGGAAGTTCCAAGTAGTAGGTTTTAGTAGCAATATTTATACTTTTTTACAGTTTAAAGTACAATGACTAGGCTTTTATTATTGAGTTATTACTGTGTATAAAGAATGATGAATTTTTAAGTAATGTCTGTGGATCACATGATCTTATGGGTATTTAAACAAGGGGAAATGATGTGTTACTTTGTATCTGATGAAGTTCCGTTTTGTTGAAAGAGAATAAAGGAACGAAAGTGCTCATACAGCCTTTCTTGGAACAGTTTTGGTGTGGCTTCCTTACTTAAGAAGTACTTCTAGTGCCTTGGTTTTATGGTTACTGGACAATTGTTTCTGTTTTTGTAGTTTTTACTATATAAATTGCCTGTGTACCCTTTTTACCCTCTGGTTTCAGTGTTATTTGAGATATTTTGCAGACACCTTAATGTTTCTGGACATCAGGCTTGGCCTCAAGTTCTGTAATTCCAAAGTACAGCCAAATAATCCATTTATGCTGTACAGTACTGCACTGTACATTTCATGACACTAATGTACTCCGCTAACATTGTTATTCCTATAATTTTGTACCTAACATTCTACCCCCTAAAGGGTAATTTATTCTAATGCAACCTGAATATTTTTTCTAAATCCCACTTCAGAGTAGGTACCTTTATGCTTACTTATGCATATTCATGTTTACAGCTGTCCCACTACAGAAATGTTTCAGCAGGAGGGCAAGCCCCACTGCACTCCCTGCTTATTATAAATTCCAACTCTGAGATCACACTACAGTGAGAAAAGTGTACATTTCCTGATCCCTACTGTAGTGCGATCTGTTATTAGAATGTCAATTCCACATTAGTGAATGCACACTACCATTTGCTACTGTGGAGTTGGACATTTTCCAGATCAGCTTTTCAGAAACTTGAAAACAGCCTTTGGACCTTACCAGCTGTTGATTTAAATGTTGATAGTAAACCGTTTAATTTACTAATGTTCATTTACATTGTATCTTCTTTTACATTGTACCAATGGCACTTTTCTCCCCAGGTCTCCATTGAAAAAGGGTTCTACATTCAGTCAGACTTCCTCAGTCAATAATGAAAATAAATAAATAATTAACATATTATTTATGTTTTCTAACATTTGCAGATGCCTTTGAAAACTATACTTTATGGACTCCATGATATACATCACAGTTCTTGCCTTATTCTGTTTATTTTGTTCTTCTTTATTTACACTATATCACCCAACTTGCCTCTATGCTGCCTCTGCCATATGCACTGCTGTGTCCCCACTACAGTTTAACTAAAAAGCCTAAACTGGTTAGAAATACCCCATTCGACTAACGTATACACACCTATAAACTTATCCAGCATCCATCAGCTTGTCCAGTACTACATACCATTCTACACAACTATGCTCCTATTCAATCATTATGATCTAATGATCAAAATCTCCTCTCTGTCCATAAACCTATCTTATCTGCTGGGCATGGTTTATACTCATACCATATTGTTAAGGCCTGCAACTCCTTACCTGTATTCATCAGGTCAATACTCCCCCTCCAGTCCTTCAAAACTGAAAGACTTCCCTAAAGCTATTATTTCTATACAACACTCAACCCTTACTTTATAGACACATCAATTACCTCAATGTGGGAATTTGATTCATGGAACATTAAAGGGCTCCAAAACAAAAAGAAAAGAAAACCTTTTTTACTCCTCATTTTACAAGCAAAAGCTAATTTCATACTAGTCCAGGAGACTCATCTAACCATTGATCAATGGTCAGAAATTAGAAGTAAAAAATGAATAAGGGAAATTATATTTGCGCGGTAGAGTCGCTGGTTAGAGCCGCCGTTTCGCTCGATTTTCAAGCGTAGCCTGCTGTGTGGCGACGCATACGCGCGAATGGGCGCTGCCTTTTTAAAGGTTTGTTAGGCCCCGCAGCCAGCATGTAAAACTCTACTGCTAATCATTAGCGGACGAGGTTCGCGCTGGCGACTCTAAACCGAAAAGCCGAAAGACGCACACATAGCTTCTGAAGGTAAAACCAACAGTGCGGGGGTAGCTATCATAGTTAAGAAACAATATCAACACAAAATTCTGGAAATCAAAGTTGACAAAGAGGGCAGATGGTGTTATGTAACTCTCTCAACTCCAAATCTTCCTAAACCTATTTTTTTTACTAAATATATATGCTCCTTGTAATAATCAACAAACTTTCTTTGCATCATTATACCCTATTCTGAACCAATTCCAGAACCATTATATGATTCTAGGTGGGGATTGGAACACGTACCAAAATCCAGAACAGGATAGGTGAAGCATAACTATACCATACAACAAACAAGCATCACTAGCTATAAATGAACTTAAACACGATTACAAATTATATGATCCATTTAAATATGGAGACAATCCAAATAAATCTAGTAAATTTACATTCTACTCCAACTGTCACAAAATGTGGTCGAGAATAGACTTCTTTTTAATATCTGAAACACTCATCTCCTTAGAGCCAGAATTGTTCATACACACTAGATACCTCTCGGACCACTCCAAAATTACTCTTAATATTATTGGTAACCCTACAAACTCTTTAATAAAAAGAGGTTACAATTGGTCCCTGAACCCCAATCTCTTAAACAAAAAAGAGATAAAGTTGAAGTTAAATCTATTCTCAAATCAACCCTCTCAAACATTTCAAATTCTCAAATACCTCTGGATATTGAATGGGCGGCAACTAAAGCGCAAATTAGAGGAATATTTATTAAAAAATCAGCTTACTATAAAAAAAATCAACTTAAAAGAACAACAGGACTTGGAAACTAAAATACAACTACTTGAACAAGATTTAATAACTAATTTTAATACTCAGATAGAAACTAAAATCTTGAAACTCCAAAAGGATCTTTACCTTTTACATAACAATAAACTATCATTTTATGAAACTAAAATGCTAGCTAACTATGCAAATGAAGTCCAAACACCTTCCCGAGCTCTGGCCAGAATTATAAACCAAACGAAATCTACCTCTCAAATTTCTGAAATAGTATACCAAAACAAACATTATACTAAAAATGAAGACATTATTAAGACATTCGAACAAATATATACACAAACATATGGAGAACAAGCAACCTCACCCTCAAAGGAGGTCAGATCACGCTTTCTCCAAAATATAAATTTCCCGAAATTAGATTCAAATCAACAAGAAAAATTAAGCGAACCCATCTCTATCGATGAAATAACCTCAACAATTCAGCAAATGAAATCACATAAAGCCCCCGGCCCAGATGGGCTCACTACAGAGTTTTATAAAACATTTTACCCTATACTAGCCCAAATCCTATTTCACATACTGAACTATATAATAAACAATGGAATCAATGATATTCATTTTAATGCATCCAAAACTATTTTTATACCTAAAGAAAAAGCAGACCCTAAAAACCTGGATAGCTATAGACCATATCATTATTAAATATTGACACCAAAATATTAACATCCTTACTAGCAAACAGACTGAAAAACATAATGGGTAAAATTATTTCCTCCGAACAGTCGGGTTTTACAACATTTAAGCAAACGAGTGACAATACATTAACACTTAATACGCTAATATCATATGCCAACTAAAGTAATCTAAATTTATATGCACTAGTCACTGATGCCCATAAAGCCTTTGACAGAGTAAATTTAGATTTTTTATTTCAAACCTTGCCTTACTTTAGTATACCCCAAAGGGTTATTAAAATCCTACAAATATTATATAAGAATCCTTATACATCTTTATGTATTAATAAAACCTGGTCAAATAGGATTGTTATTAAAAATGGAACTCGTCAAGGATGCCCTTTATCTCTCTTACTTTTTAACCTATACCTAGAGCCTCTCTTCCTAAATATAAAACAAAATATATACCATAACCCCCCAATAATTTACAATACTAAAATCTTCTTATCGGCTTTTGCTGATGATCTAAATATTTACTGTACCACACCAATCTCGGATGTAAACAAAATACTATCCGCTATTGAACACTTCTCGGTGATATCAAATTACAAATTAAATCTCAAAAAAACTAACATCTCCCCATAAAAAACCCTAATACATTCTCTCTTCTACCACTAATAGGGAAATTAAAAACTGAAAAAACAATTAACTACTTAGGTATCACTTTCTCTACAAACAACAAAGACTTTTACTTAAACAATGTAAAGCAAAAATGGATAGACATCTCACTAGACATCAATAGATGGAAAAACTTAAAATTACCATTTTTGACCAAAGTCTCCATAATTAAAATGAATATCCTACCCAGATTATTATACCTTTTCATGAATTCCCAGATAATTATATCCAGTAACTTATTTAAACAAATACACACCGAGCTTGCTAAATTCATCTGGGAACCTAAAAAAACAGAATTTCTTATGACAAATTAACAACCCCTAAAATAAAGGTGGTCTAGATCTCCCAAACTTTGAGACATACTATTTAATTATAAATGCCAATAGAGTTTTAAGAATAGCTGATTACAACCCAAAGGATAATACTTGGTACCCAAACTGGATAAGAATATATCATAATCATATCAAAAGCCTGGACATCAACCCCAAAGCTTTACCTTTCCTAAATACTGTCTCAATGAAATCTTGTAACCTAATAGAACCCCTCAAACACTCCATTATACTAACACAAAAGCTCTTCAGATCTCTAAACCTTAAATAATAATGTATAATGATACTACAACCCTTACATAAAAACCCTAATCTTAAAATAAATAACAAAACTTTAAATCTAAACCACTTCCCCCGCCTATTAAACACAACTATCCAAGACATATTTCCATACTTAAATTGCTCTGCGCAAGAAATAAGGAACCAATTGAACCTTCCCAAATCTTATTTTCTGATCCTGAGACAGATTAAAGAATTGTGTACCAGTTACATCCATGGTACTACCATAAACAATGAAGATATAGCAACGTCTAACTTACTTTGGAAGACTATTCTCTCAACAAAAAAAATTACTATACTTGCATACAAAATGATCAAATACATTAAATTCCAGGATTATACCCTAATTTCTCAATATTGGAGGAAAATTCTATCTCCCATTGATAACCAACAATTGAATCAGGCAATTAACTTAACAACTAAATCTATATCCCTCCAGAAATTGGCTTTTACTTAACTTATGATCTATAACAATGCGTATTTCGCTCCTGCTACTCTACATAAATTTTACCCTATGAAATCCCCACTCTGGTCACACTGCATAGACAAACTGCCAACCTACTCCATCTCTTTTGGAGCTGTAAATGTGTATTGAAACTTTGGAACTCCCTTAAACTCCCTTAAACTCCAATTACAAAAGATGGACTACCAAATTACCACACTTACTTAGGAATTTACTCTACTACATATTCCTCCAAATAACATCTCTAAAAGTCAAGCAATTACCCTGATCAACATTTTTCTCTTAATGAAACTCTATATAGCGACCAATAGGCTTAATTCAACTAATAACTCATGGAGAACTTCAGATTGATGGTGACTAAACATTTGTTAGCCCATAAAATAATAATTAATAAAAGGGACAAAAATATTAAACTTAGGATTCTATGGGAACAAATCTATAATATTATTCTTGCATAACCTTCTATAATGTTAATACCTCACTATGACCAGGAGCCTTTACACAATGTCTCACATCTTTAACCCCCACAAACACTTCTCTTTTCCTCTCTAATACTGTACTTATAATAACCCTTGTAAAACTATTGATTTTATCAGTTTTTGCTTTGCTGAATATTGAAAGCATCCTTGTACGTAGTGTAAATAGTATTGTCTGATTGATCAGCCTCCTCTCGCATTACTCTAAATGTAAAACAATTGTTTATTATTTATATGTTTTCCATTTATCTGCTTTTTGTCATTTACTGTTTTGCCTGGATATAAAAAATAAATAAAAAATATTGAAAAAAAAACTGAAAGACTTCCTATCCAAAATCTGGTTCTGTTTTTGTTCAACCCCAGAATAAACTATATCTCTAAATATAAACAATTGCACCTCCTTACTCTCCATTCTTCACTTACTTCCTTATTTCAGCCAGTTTCTTTCCCAAGTTTTTTCTTACACTTCATATTGCCATTCATGTTTGTATTATGCTAATTTACCTTTAATTTCTCTATAAACTGGCTAAAACTTCTCTGAATATTAAATCATCATCATATAAATTGTATCCATTCTTAACCAATGTTTTCACATTATGTCTAATTTTGTATAATTATTTAAACTGTAGATATTTTTGTATTATTGTTGATGATTGTAAACTTTGTTCTAAAATTTTTTTTAAATTTCTGGTGCTTTTTTCCCCAGGCCTTGGATGAATATGGGCACCTACCTAATCAGACTTTCCTGGTAATCAAATGTCAAAGGCCTATGGGACAGCATCAGACATTAATGTTATATTTAGTGGGCCATAGTTAAGCAGGCCAACTTCAACAAACACATCTACATTAATTCTAATTATTCTGGCAATCATCTTTCAACTCATGTAATAGTTCTACTCAGCAGATTATTTATGTATGGCCTTTCCAGCATACAGGCCCAGAATTCATACCTGTCCTCCTTCCACTCAGATATTAGTAGAAATCCTTCAATACACTGGAGTATTCCAACAGGGATACACTTTTCCAGTTCTTCATACAGATGCAGACATTTCTTTGAGATGTATTTATAAGTGATGCATGACATTCCAGTTACATCACCCCCTGTGCCTATTTTAAAGTTTACTAGAAGTCCACATATTGAGAATGTAACTTGTCAGTCTAATTTAGTGCTTGGCAGGGCATTCACAAAACCCAGTGAAAATGCTTTTCGAATACCTTTCTCTGTTTCATTCTTTGTACCTACTTCTTTTTACTACCTAAGTTTTGCACACAACAGCAAAACATCCAGTCTTACTGCATTTCTTCTGATTTCTGACATATTCAGCAAACTGCTTTGACTCAGTATGAAGACAATTACATCTCTTGCATTTGCCAAGCTTGTACTCACTGTGCTTGTCATTAACATGTATACTTTGGACAGTATTATATTTTTTAAAGAATGAAGAATGTACCATTTTCTTTGAATTTAATCTCATATGCATTACTTGTTCTAATCATATTAGCATTTTGTCTCTTTACTAGTTCAGTCTGCCGCTGCAGTGGTGGTGTTGCGGTAGCGTTGTCGCCTCATTCGATTCTCAGGTAGAGCGTCTTCTGTGTTGAGATATGCGTGAATGGGTGTACCTTCGTTGAAGATTGTGCATCAGAGCTGGCAACTCGGCATGTAAAAATCTACTGCCAATCATTAACGGACCAGAGTTCCGCTGTGGGATCATGCCAAAAATAAAAAAAAAAGCCGAAAGACACAACAACAACAACAACAACTAGTTCAGTCTGTCAAAAGACATGAATTGTCTTACTCAAAATTAGATTCACTTGTAACTGTAACTTTTGAGACCCTTCAGTATAAGCCAGCCCATTCATTATTTTATCTCTGATCTGTTCATCTTTTTGTCTCGTCAAACCTACATTTTAAAAACAGTTCTTTTAAGTACATGACAAATGCTTCATCAGACATAGCTATGACAGCATACTCTTTCACAAATGGCATTTCTTCTTGGCATAATTTGGTTTTTGAACTTGCTTATTTCTATTAAAGCAAGCTCTGTTCTTTCTTCTGTATCACACTAAATTTTTCTGCTTATATCTCATTTCTCTCTACAGGTAATTTAGCCAACATTAATCTCCACAGAAAATCATTTATTTCTTACACTTTCATGAACAATTCCTGTGTCTCTTCTATAGACATCTTTTTTTCCCTCTCAGCTAAATTTTGAGTTGAACATAATAAAATGTATAAAATACTGCTTCATACCAACATTTTCTCTGCATCCCTTGAACTCCTATTTTCAACTTTCATAAGTTCATTTTATTTGTCTATTTGTACATTTCTTTTCTTACAGCACTGCTTCTTTTTATCTGAATGCTTAACCACTGTGTCTTATGCTTATCCCATAAAATTTCTCCTCCTCTAACTCTTTTCCCTTATTCCTACTTCTTCATTACTTGATGCAAATTAAAAATGCAAACCAAAAAAAAAAAAAAACTGGAATGATTGACCCCAACCTTCCCTTTCTTTCTGGAGCAATTGAATGGAATGAGAAAAAGTGCCCAAAACACAAAAGCAGCAAAAAAACAACAAAGGCACTCTGGAAGGATGACCCACAATCCTTAAGATGATGACACTTTAATAAACACTCGCCTAAAGAACAAAAAAGAATAAAAACACATAAAAGCACATAAACGCTTGACATGTTACTACATTTTCATCGTAATCCAAACTTTTTCAGATGGCAGCATACCATTCCCACAATCCTCCTTTTATAACAAAAATAACTATAATTAAGAACCACCAATGAAAATAATAACCTTATTATTCAATTAACATTGATATGACTTTTAAAAATATGTAAAATAACTTTCTTAAAAATGTTATAAAAATAATAAAAATAATTATAAATATAAATAAATATACAGAACATTTATATCATATGTTTTTAAACTGTAATAGTGTTAAAATCATGATTTAAAAATCTTAATAATAAACAATTTTTCTTTTTAAGAAAGTTATTTTACATATTTTTAGATTGATTTGTGGATTAAGACAAAAATGCGATGACATATTAAGCGTTTATGTGCTTTCGTGTGTTTTTATTCTTTTTTTGTTCTTTGGATGAGTATTTATTAAAGTGTCATAATCTTAAGGATCGTGGGTCATCCTTCCAGAGTGCCTTTGTTTGTTGTTTTTTTTTTAACAATATAATATCTGCAAACATAATTAGGTTAAGCTTTAACTCCATATAAACTTAAATATTATGCCTAACAACTCTTATTCATTACATGCTGGCAAGGCATATGCTCACCCCAGATAACACATATTCCATAATACATGCATATGAATCATATTTGCCTTTTTAAAAGACATGTGTAAAGCTTTTTACAACACACTACTGCTTCTAAATTCCTCCCAAAGCTCTTCCTTCTGCTTCATTCTCACTTCCTGTTACCAAACATCACACCTGCCACACTTACTTTCTAAGTGAACTATCCCCCCCATGTTTTATCTCACCCACAAAACCTTTGCGTTTCTCTTTACTTAACGTTAATCCAGTCCTCCCTTCATGCATCTTTAAGCACACAGATATTTTTCTCCATCCATCCCTTATTTTTTGTGATAACCATCAAATCTTCAGTGTAGAACATAGCATGAAGTTACTTTACTCCTTCCGCTATCTCCCAGCTTGCTTCACGTACTTTCCTACTGCTCTCTATCACACTTGTTCTCATTACAAAGTAAATAATAACCCATTTCTAGGACAACCTTGCTTCATTCCGTTTTCCACTTTCAATTTTCTTCTTTCATACTCATCCATTTAATGTCACTCCATTCTATGCATATTCATATACTTTTTTTTTAAAAAAAAATAGTATTTTGTTACTGTCCCCGGGATTCACATAGCTGTTTTTTTCTGGGCAGGAACAGTGTAGGAGCTCTTGCATGGAAAACGGCTGCTGAAGAATCCAGGAAAGTGCCGTTTTTACATGCATGAGTGGCACTACACTGTTCCAGCATGGAAAACCGACAAATATGCAAATCACCTCATTTGCTGGTGAAAACCATGCAAATAAGGTGATTTTGCGATCCAGCAAGCCACCAGGTCTCCCTGCTAGAACAGTGTCAGTGCAGAAATGTATTCAGAAAATAACAAATGACAAAACAGAGGCATGACAGCTCGTGTAAAAGCATGTATTATGTTTAATATACATGCCAATGGCCAAATATAAGGCCATTGGCATTAAAAACAGATTATTTATTTTTTAAATTAAACTTTTTTTTTGGCCAATCTCAGCCATTTAAGCTTAGGGCAATGGTGCACAAATGGGATCATGCCAAAAATAAAAAAAATAAAATGGGAAAAGTCAATTTTAAGTGAATTCTGCATTTTGCCATTATAGTCAATGGCATGCAGGGGTGGCCACAGTGGTGCAGTGGTTAACATTGCAGCCTCACAGCAAGAGGTTCTCCGGTTTGACCCTCGGCTGGGGTGCCATCTGTGTGGAGTCTGCATGTCCTCCCTGTGGTCGCGTGGGTTTCCTCCGGGTGCACTGGTTTCCTCCCACATCCCAAAGACATGCTGTAGGTGGATTGGACACTCTAAATTGGCCTTAGGTGTGAGTGTGTGTGTGTGTGCCTTCTGTGGCTGGCAACTCAACACTGTAAAACTCCACTGCCAATCATGAGCGGACAGGTGATCTGCTGTGGCGACCCCTAACCGGGAAAAAACGAAAGAAGAAGAGGAAGAAGAAGTCAATGGCATGCAGACTGTAAACAATACCAGGGAGCACTGGTTGTCAAGGGGAAAGGGTCCATTTAAGTACAGTAACTAACGACCTACACACTGGGGTATGCAAATGAGGTGAGTTATACTAAATCACAGATTTCGTCAAAGTGTCAGCTTGTATCTAACCGTGTATGTACAGCAATAGAATAGTACAAGTCTAAGAGCTGAAGGACTTCATAAGAGGGTGTGTCATGCTTTCTGTAATGTCATTGGATCTCTGTGGCCCGTGTTTGCCCTTAGCTAAGCACAGCTAAGGAAGGGGATGTGTCAGATGTGCCTGAGCACTGTGTATATACCCTAAATGGGTGTGTGTGCCACACACCGGGTTTTAAACCATAAAAAAAAAAAAGAGGTAGGAAATGGCAGCACTGTTTACATTTGAGCACTGGGTATGCGCGGTACACTTCGGGGCTTAAATAGGGAAAATGTCGGAAGGGGAAACAGCAGTAGGAAGGCAATCAAGGAGAACTGGCATAGCTGGCAGGTGAAAGGTATCAGAATCAAGCCAATTACACAGGCAGCAGCCCAGCACACAACTATAAACTATGTAAACACCTTTCAGTCTGGTTTTTCCCACAAACTCTACACCACCAGTGTATACAGATTGGGAAATTTTATCTGACAAAACTAACAAAATGTTAGGGGCTGTTGTCACTCTCATACATCAATATGTACAAGAGGCTGAGGGTGGTGAGGATGTGAATGCTGATGACCATCTCACAGTGAGGAGGAGGAGAAGAGTGTACAGACCCAGTGTAACCTACCAGGGGCTACATGAGCTGCAGAGAGTGGAGCACTATAGGGTGGACAGGGACATTCTACAGCAAATTGTTGAGCTGTGCTGGCCCTGCCTCACACACAGAATCAACAGAGTAGAACCCATCCCAGTGGATACCAAGGTATGTGTAGCCTTAAGAATACTAGCCATAGGTACCTTCCAAAGGCCAACAGGGGATATCATGGGGATCTCACAGGCATCAGCACCCAGGGTACTCTACCAGTTCCTGGATGCCATGTCAGCACATGCCAGTGCACACATATATTTCCTCAACAACCGTGAGGTGTTGACCAGCAATATGTATCTCTTTCACCAAATAGCAGAATGCCCTGAGGTAGTGGGTGCTATAGACTGCATGCACATATACATCAAAGCACCACCTGGTGAGCGAGGTAGGGTCCACATAAACCGCAAGGGCTTCCCCTCCATCAACTGCCAGGTTGTGTGCGATGCCCAGGGCATTATCTTGAATATGTGTGCTGGCAGCCCTGGAAGCTATCACGACTCCACATCTGGCATATGACACAGCTGTCCCAGTTATTTCCCAGTGGGGATATCCCATATGGCCACCTAGTGGGGGATGCTGGCTACACACTGGAGCCATGGCTGATGACACCTCTCAGAAGTGCACACACACCTAAACAAGAATTCCATAATGAGGCACACGCATAAACCAGAATCATAATAGAGCATGTGTTTCAGATGCTCAAATCATGTTCCGCTGCCTGGACATATCCAGTGGAGCCTTGCAGTGCTCTCCAGCTACATGTACACAAATGTTCATAGTATGTGCCATGCTACACAATATGATCCTGCAGAAACAGCTGCAGCAGAAACAGCACTGGGCAGGGCCACACAGCCCCCCACCATTGCCAAGGCCAGCACAGGCACAGAGGGACTTGGAGGAGGAACATCCTGAGCCTGCCCCTGTAGGCAGAAGAAGGCATGGCCATTATGCCCAGGCCTTGGCAAAGAGGCAATGCATTGCACATATACTGACATGGTAGGGATCCAGGGAATGACACCTCGCTCTGACTCACACATACAGTAAAAGGGATGCCAAATATTATGCTTTAACATGTATAGGTAGTGTACTATGTGCATCTGACATAGTCAGCCCTCCAGCACCATCCTCAATACTGGCCCAGACAAAAGGTAAGTCACCCTACCTATCAATTACTGAATGGAGTATGTGTTCTGATAGTTGTATGTATGCTATGGATGTGAGCATGCAAGTGAATCGGGTGGCTGAACGGGATGGCAGCAGATAGTGGACACCTATATGGGCTACATGAAATCTATAATAAATACTGGTGTCAACATACTAGGCAGTACTAAACAAGGTGACAAATCCCACCACAGCACATTGGTGGACCAAATAACTGTGTGTGTCCATAGGACACACACATGCATGTCAGTGAGACCCAAATACCCACCACCAGCCTCAGCCAGCAGGACAGGTGGAGATGACCATAAAGAAAGGCTGGGCTAAGCCCTCCAATTGATGACAATGGTGAGCAGCCCCCCTCCAGACCTACACAGACAGACTACAACAGGTCTGGCAGTTGTATGTTAGTTCTGAAATGTAAGAAGTCTGAAACTGAAATGTAGATCAATAAAAAGTAAGGTCTGTACTCTACTTATATGCCTCCAGTCTGCATGATAGGTCAGAATATCCTATGTAGAAATGCAGTAACATGTAAGTGTGAGGAGTAATAACAGTGGAACACAGATTACCAAGCTGGCTCAATCTACAGGATAGATTGTTGCGTGTGTACAATATGCAGGGGTCTGTCTGTTAGGTTGTTGTGTGTTCAATATTGTCTAGAAGTGGTCAGCATATACGCATGGAGTGTTGTGTCTTGGTGGCCTATGGGCAGTACTGTGGTTGACAGGGCCATGTTCTAACAACTGCAGTGACAACCACAATGCTTCTCAGCAATACCCATGTCAGCAGTCATCCATACTCACTGTCCAGATGTCAAACTCTGTCACCATCTGAAAGATGGACATACCATGAATGTGGGCACATACATACACACAGTACACAGGTGGAAGTACCCTAGACAGAGTGCATTAAATGTAACTGTCAGCTGCACACCACTTTGGAATTGTACATACAGGTTAGCAGCACATTAGTTGTTAGTGTAGTATGGAATACTGGTGTAGTCTGGACAATCACTAGCAGACCACAAAAGGTGCAGTTATGAAGTAATAAGTGACTGCCTCTGTCCCTGCACAAGGCAGCATAAGGGGAATGTCCCAGGTATATCTGTAAGTCAGCTGCAAGTAGCTTCCATACCACACATGCACTCAGCTCACCCCACTATCAGCCACAACTTTGTCACAGGTCATATCCTTGCTGTTGGGAATGAGTACAGTATGACCCCACATCTGTATGGGGATACCCACAGAATGCAGCATGCTGAAGAGGTGTCCTATGCAGGTGGGTCCCTAGCTGTAAGCAGCATCCTGCCTGCATCCAGACCAATGGATCAATATGGACAGGAAGTATTGCCATTAACACCTCGCACACTTACCCTGTCACCTCAGAGGAATCCACAGGCTCAGAGCCTGGGAATGTAGGAGTGACAGAATGCACTGGCCTGATATAGATGGCCTGAGTCACTACCAAATATAGCCTACAGTCTTCTGTCAAAGGCCTGTGCTTCAACCTTAGTGCCAGTATATGGTATTTCATGGGGTCCTAACTAACAACCTAACACAGTCAACAGAACACAAATGCAAGGCCAGATGACAAATCCCAGTAGCATGCCATCCATGTCTTACTGCATGAACTGTGGACCAATCCATAAATACTGCTGGGATGAAGGGCCAGCTATAGGGATACTTCTCAGATATCACTTGCATAATGCTAAGAAGAGGATAGAATAGCAGAGGGGGTGTAGAAGCATGGACGTGATGGAGTGTGTAAAGTCTGAAAATCTGATGTGTGCCCATACTACCCCTGCCTGCAAACCTAGAAATGGGTTGCTACAAACCTGCTCATAAACCACAATGTGAAGGGGAATTGACCAGATATATCAGCCCTGCCTCTGGGTAACCTGGGTGAATCTGTACAGCTGAGAAGTATGGCCACAGCAGGATATGGCCACTCTGTTAAGTCGATATATGTACAAGAAGGGGATCCTCAGCCATCATACTACCAAGGTTCTGGACCATTTACACAGACCCATCAGCAAATGTCTGTAGCTACCCCTCCAGAATGGCAGGAGTGTGCAAGAATGTGTAGGCTGTGGACCACAATACTGGACTCAGCTTCATTCATCTTGTATTTCCCGTTAAATAACTGTGAGCAAATAATCTGATCTGTCAGTAGTTGATGACATAATACATCACAGTGTAAAACAGTAGATATGTCTGAATATCTCTGCTAACAGCAACCATGTAACACAAGCAGCACAGACAGCAATAGTTACTGTATCCCCTTATCTTTCACCCATTGTGTGTCCATAATGTCAACCTATCTACAGATATCCTGCAGAAACAGGTTGCTAGCTGTAGGTGTAGAACACCAAACCATGGACTGGAGTACAACCCTACCTGGAATAGATTCACACACTCAATACAGAAGGTCATACTGGGCATGCTCCTACACTTAAAGAAATGAAGCCCATGTCTGGCAACACAATGGACTATACATATCTGTCATTTGATGATGTCTATGCACACACACCACATTGCACACCAGTTACGCTTCACACACATATTGGATAGGAATAATCACACATATCTAAAGCCAACAGATTATAATATGTTAAACATACACATACAGAGATGTGGGGAAGAGGGAGACAGACAGTGATAGAGAGAAGTCCATTATGAGGCCTGTCCCACCCACTACAGATCTAATTGGCTTATATCCCATGATGTGATGATGTCAATCACTGCAGACATTCCTTTTGGTAGCCCTCAGCCCTATAGTGTCTGTGGTGCTTGTGATAACTGTGTAACACGATAGTACAAATAGGTATTCATGTAGCATTTGTAATCTCAGTCCTGTCAAATGTGAAGTTGTGTGTGAGTGAGTGTGTGTGTGCGTGTGTGTGTGTGTGTGTGTGTGTGTGTGTGTGTGTGTGTGTGTGTGTGTGTGTGTGTGTGTGTTTCCAGAGGAATGTTTTATGGCCCATTCACACACACTGCACTTCCCATTGCCCATGTTGGCACTCCTGCTGATGTCAGTCACCTTGAAATAACCCTTTGGGCAAATCTCAGCCCTCTAAGCTATGTGGTGCTTGTGATAACTGTGTAATAATGTAGTGTAGCAAACTAGTTAGGTAGGAGTTCTAATTCCAGACATAGCAACTGTTAAAGTGTGTGTGTGTGTGTGTGTGTGTGTGTGTGTGTGTGTGTGTGTGTGTGTGTGTGTGTGTGTGTGTGTGTGTTGTGAGAAGAATGATTTTAATGCCATTCATACTCACTACACCTCCCATTGTCCTACTTTAGCACTGCTGTGGATGCCAGTCACCTTGAAATAACCCTTTGGCAAAACCTTAGCTCATAAACTTTGTAGCATGTGCAGTAACTTTGTAATACTATAGTTTAGCAAACTAGTTAGGTAGGAGTTTCTAATCTTGGTCCAGGCAACTCTCAAAATGTGTGTGAGGGTGTGTGTGTCTTTGTTGTCACCTGATTTTGTGGACATTCACACTTACTACACTTCCCTTATCCCTCCTTTAGCACTGCTGCTGCTGTCACTCACCTTCAAAGATACCTTTGGACAGCTCTCCAACATATAAGCTATGTGGTACGTGTGATAACTGTGTGATCCCATAGTGTCATTAGAGAGGAGTTCTATTCTTGGTCCTGGCAAATGTGTGTGAGAGTCTGTGTGTCTTTGTTGACACCTGAGTTTGTGGACATTCACACTTACCATTCCCTTACCCCTCCTTTAGCACTGCTGCTGATGTCACTCACCTTCAAAGATACCTTTGGAGAGCTCTCTAGCATATAAGCTCCTTGGCACTTGTGATCGCTGTGTAATGCCATAGTGTAGCAAACTAGTTAGGTGGGAGTTTTAATCCTGGTACTGGCAACTGTGAAAATGTATGTTGTTGTTAACACCTGATTTTGCGGACATTCACACTTACAACACTTCCCTTACCCCTCCTTTAGCACTGCTGCTGATGTTACTCACCTTCAAAGATACATTTGGACAGATTTACAACATATAAGCTCTGTAGCACTTGCAATAAATATGTAACCCTGTAGTAGCAATACCATAGCTAGTTAGGGGTTCAAAACCCAGTACTGGCAAGTGTGTGTGTCATCAGTATCCTGGGAGCATTAGTGTGATTATGTAATAACAGGATCTATTGCAGGGTGGGTTTTGCTACATTTTCATATTGAGGACCCATATGTCCCAATATCACATTACAAGGCCAACAGTTGTCAAACACCATAGAGGTTGTTGTAGACAATCCGCAGCCATAAATGTATATATAGGCAACCGTTATAATAACCAGATCCCCTCTCTACCCATGGATCATACACAGACACACTTGGCTCTTTCTCTCTTCCTTTCTTTCATTCTCTCTGTCTCTCTCTCTTTCTCTCTCCCCCTCTCTGGTAGATGTGGAAAAATGCATCTGTTTTGCATAGGCAGCAGCTTGACTTTGGTAGGTAATGCTCATGATCAGCTGATGGCCTGTGCATGAATTGGAGTTCCACCCCTTGCTAATTGCATGTGGAACAGCTGTGGTATCATTCCTATAGCCAATTGCATGGAAACACACTTCTATAACTAAGCACTGCAAGTGGGTGTTGGCCCTTTTCCTTCACTGTTAGCAGGACTTAATGTGGGTGTCTGACAAACAGCATCACAGATGGTAGTTGGAAATACCTCTTACAACAAACACTGTGGAGACAGGCCAACAAACTCAAGGGGGATGTTCCAGACATGGGGACAGAATGTAAATATTGCTGTTTTACATTTCAAGTAATGTTTGTTTAACAGGGTTTATCTGGATATGGCTGTTCTGCATGATTTAAAGTCTGGCATGACAGTGTTATGTGGTTGGGAAAACTCTCACCTGTAGGGCTATCTGTAGACTGGCCAGAGTTTGGAATCTTAGATTTGGTGTGTTACTCACACATTTTCTGTCTTTATAAATGCAGTAGCATACTCTGATGATTGTAGTCAGTAAATGGTAATGTCCATGTGTGTTACTGACTTCATATCCCTCAGAAGAGATATGTCACAACAAACCCTGTTACACACACAATGTTCTCAGTTTATAACTGCAATATGTCAATATTGGCCCTGTGTTTGTGCCTCTGTCCACCAAGTCTGTCACCCTTTGTTCATATGTCATGCAGTAAGAGGTGGATATGTACAGTATATCATTATTTACTGACATAATTCCTGATATCAAGCCAGTGATATATCAGACTGCCAGACATGTAATGTATAGGAGGCCTAATATTTGAGGACAAAACCTGGGCATTTTGTTGTAGTCTGTACAGTAGTGAGGTCTGTGTACTTATGGTGATTGTTGACAGAGTGTCTGTAGTATGTAACAGTGTATTGTGAATATGTTATTTGGCCTGTGTGCAGACTGGGGTAGATGTCAATGTTCTTGGTTCTGTTCTATCTCACATTGCATGCTGCTCCAGTTTCTGATACCTTATCAGCCTATATGTTTGTATTAACCAGACTGAGACATGTCCCATACCATAATCAGGCATCTGACTACACTGTAAATTAGGCCAGTATATGTAGGGTTAGTGTGAGAGTGGCAAACATGATGATGACTTTTGTTCACACAGTCCATATACTGTACTATTACTTAGGCTTACCATTATGTGACTGTGACTGGGTTGAGATTGGTTGTGGGTATGCACTTTCACACTGGTGTCTGTTACTCTGTGCTGTTACATGCCAGTAGTGCCTGCTATATTTGCAATTACATGTGTATTCCCCCATAGGTAAATTGGGTTAGTGTTGTGGCAGTCTGCCTGCAGTGTAGACAGTGCTTGATGACATGCCTAGTAGCTCAGTGTATTTACCCTAGTGTGAGTTATGTCCAGGTATTTGTCAGATGTACTGTTGCCTGGCCACCATACGTGTTGTGTATTTCTGACAAAGCAGTGGGCTGCTGTGAAGATGTATGTCACTAACTAGTGGGAAATATGTGGGCTTGGGACCCCTGCTCCTCCAGTTAATATGTGTTAGGACAGACAGGAGGGTGTGAATGCATCAACTGTGTGACCTTATCTACTCCAGTATTTGTGATATATCCCCATTTTCATGGCTTTAAACATCCCCTTTGTCAGGCTTGTTCCACATTTCTAGCACTAAGGAGGTCTGCGTATACCTCCCAATCAACCAGATTGTTTCATACTGTCCATGTTTATTCCTCATATTTCTTCTGTATTCCACAGGATCATTACTGTGATTTGTGTGGTACTTCACTATGATGATTTTATGATGTCTGTCAGTAACTGATGGCGTACATGTCAGTTTCAAAAGAGCCTTCTTTACAACATGTATATTGACACAATCCCTGTCACTGTAGCAACAGTATATATATATATATATATATATATATATATATATATATATATATATATATATATATATATATCCTTTTGTGTGTAAACATGAGTGTTGTATATACCTTCTCAGATGTATCCCACCATATTAATCTATGTGTATATTTGCATGTAAGAACCTGACTAATTCATCACAATTTTCACTTACAAGTACTAAACAATTGTTGTAGTCAAAGCAGTTGTTCACTACTATTCAGTATGTGTTGTTGTTATTTGTCTTTCGGCTTTTCCCGGTGAGGGGTCGCCACAGCGGAACTCCGGTCCACTAATGATTGCCACTAGACTTTTACGAAACGCAGAGGTGCCAGCTTGATGCCCAACCATCAACGAAGGCATGCCCATTTATGCACACATGTCTTTCGAATGCTACCCAACCACGGGGAGGACATGCAGACTCCACACAGAAGGCACTCCCAAGCCCAGCCGAGAATCGAACGGGAGAACCTCTTGCTGTGAGGTAATAACACTACCGCCGTACCACCGTGGCAAGATACTATTCGGTATGTGCACTTAAATGATATATTTCAAAAAGCAACAGCTATCTTCATAGCTCAGATAGCTTAGTGGTTAAGTGCTGTGACTATAGTGTATAGGGTCCTGGGTTCAAGACCTGCATGGGCTATTTATTTTGTTGCTGGGCAGAACAAGGGTTGATGAAGACAGGGTGATTAAGGGGCTTTAGAGCAGCTCTAAGTGGGTTTGCATGGGTTTGCACGACGGTAAGCGTTGCTAACATATGGTTAAACAAATATGCACTTACACGGTGTAGGCTTCACTTACCAGTGGGCAAATCCACTTAGCATTTACATTTAAGCAATACTTACACATGGTATGCATAGCCCAGCCCTGGTAACCAGTGATCACACTCCAGTCTGATTAAATAGCAGGGTAATGACATATTTCACAACTGTATTTAATTCCATTTACATAACATGCTTCTATGTGCTGTCTGTACAGTAGCAAGGGGTGTGAGTAAACTGTATGGAACACCTGACAATACACGGGTAGTACCACAATACTTTCTCTGTGTATGTGTTTCATACTTGGGTAGTATCCCAGGTTATATGCAGTCACACTTGCATGTATGGTATCA
This sequence comes from Protopterus annectens, assembly GCF_019279795.1. Taxonomy (NCBI): domain Eukaryota; kingdom Metazoa; phylum Chordata; order Ceratodontiformes; family Protopteridae; genus Protopterus; species Protopterus annectens. Next base: position 517,275,663 of record NC_056739.1, on the reverse strand, counting down.
TTTCATTATTAAGTAAGAGTAGATTGCAGATTGTAGTACTGGAACCATACACCCCTGCATGCAAAGCTGGACTCTGAATACTGATTATTGTGTTCTTGTTGTGTGAGCTGTATGTGTTCATGTATCTCCTAGTAGATATTGATCTGCTATGTTGATAGTAACTGTAGACTAAAATGTTTTATGGACATGTCATTGAGGACTGCTGTAATGTAATAATGGCATACCTATCAGTCTCAGACATCTATCTGTCAAAACATTCATTCTAATGCATAACCTGTTGCCTATCTACTTTCTGTCTGCCCTCTGTACAGATATGCAGATGTCAGGTATTCATCCTAGCTACTTACAGGCAATCTCTGATTGACTGACACTGACATGTCTGCCCAACTGTGTTATGAATGCCACAGCTAGGAAACCCCAGTCTGTATGCACCACATGCTATGGATACCTCAACCAGACTACCACAGTCAACAGAACATGTTTGGGTACAGGTCCCTAACCCAGACACTAGCCATTTTATGCAATATGTGTTGCATACATGTCAGTTGGAGCACCTCACTGTCCCTCTTCAAAAGAAAACCAGATGAATGGATGTTGAATATAATTGTCTCCCTGGGGATCACTCAAGTGGCATCAGTTGACACATGGCCGGCTGACAAATATCAGGTGCCATGATACCAGTGTATGCACATGCCCTACTCTTCTCATATCTTCATGGACATTAGCCTGGCACACACCTAGGAACACCTGCACCTGTGGACTTCAGTACCGACAAATGTGTTTCTGTACATTACTGGGTATTCCAGTGTTTGTGTGTTCTACAAATGGGTAGATAGGTGTGGGTTACACTCTGATTCCTGGCAAATGTATGTGTCTGTGTGTATGTATGTGCAATTGTGAGTGAGTGTGCATATTGGTAGGAGACAGGATTCTGAGGCCACATCCTCCAAATACACTAAACCTTGCCATACATTATAAGGGATGGTGATGTTGCTGACATTAGGAGAGCCATGACAAAACCCACACCTTACTATCCCTGTGGTTTGGGCAATAAAAGCATATCCCTGTAGTAGCAATAATTAGATAGATAAGGGTTTGTATTGCAGTCCTGGTCAATGTGTGACTGTGGGTATGTCAGAGCATTATCATGGGTTTCAGTGAGTACAATATCCAATGTGGGGTGGAGGTGCTGGGTATACTGTCTTTACACCATGGTATCCCCAGTACATGTCCCAAGGTCCACTGTATGAGGACCATTGTAACTACCATCCATACAGGTAACTGATGACACTCTTCAGCCCAATGATGCATGTGCTGGGGTCAAACACTTTGTGACAGTATGGACTCACTGACAAGGTAGTCAGCACTGCTAAACCCATGTCTGCCAAATGTGTCTATGACTGTATGTGTTTGTCAATGTGTATATGAGAGCATATTATACCATGTATTGTATATTAACACTCAGTACATCTCCCATTACCATACTGTATAAGGCCTGGTGATGTTGTTCACTTTACAGGAAGCTCGGGAAACACCTCACCCCGCACCACAAGCTCTGTGGTATGTGCAATTAAGGCCAAACACATTAGTAGCAATAAGTACCTATATAGGGGTTCTAATCTCAGTGTTGCCAAGTAAGTGCGGGTGTATGTGAAGGGATCTACTTCAGTTTGCAGAAAATAAATTTCCCAGGAGATCATCTGTCCTAGAACTAACTGACAAATGGCAACATTGCAAAGCAATCATCTTGGGGAAAATCATCCCATCAAAAATAGTATTGGATGTGTAAATGCCCTTTCCCCACTGTACAGCTGTACAGTGATACTGGAATTGGTATACAGAGTTGGGTTTGGTTGTTGTGGGCACAGCCACCCACATTGGGGGTATTGTTGTGTGTATCTTTTCACTTAGTGTGCTGTTATACTGTTCAGTTTATGTTAAGAGGCTAAGTAGTTGTTAATCACACTATGCGTGGGTCTACACCACCCCACACTCTCCAATATGGGGGACTGTGCCCCCCACACCAGCACAACTATGTATACCAACTCCAGGATTGCAGTAAATTGGGGAAAAGGACATATACCCTGCCAGTACCATTTCCAGTTAAATTAAATTTGGCGGACTGATTATTTACTGATGTGATGTCTTTGCAATTTGGTCTTAGTGGAATTACAAATGCCAACATGAGTTCTCTGCACAATGAAGTACATCCATGTGAACAGTATTCTCTGTGTATTGAATCAACACATAAGCCTGTGTGTGTGTGTGTGTGTTATTCACAAACATTTAGTGTGTGCCACCCAGTACACTTACCATTGTCCACTGTAGAAGAGCTGCTTACATCAGCCACGATGCACTCACATATTTACACCCCTCAGACTTATCAGCCATGTTGCACATGCAGAACTGTTGTACAGACCTGTCACTTGTGTTCAACTGTACCCAGGATATGACACAGTCAATATGTTACCACAGTGCCACACCCCTTGTAGGAAAGGACATCAGACCAACATCCTCCTGACACACAGACACCTTGAACACACACACAATACATTATGGAGACCACATTCAGTCAGTGTTGATAACAGCAATAATGCATCATGGCTGGACAGCTACACACCCTGACATGTAAGCATGAAACATTCCAGCTGACAACACTTTAAACAGCATTACATTGCTAAACTGTCGTACATACACCCTGTGCATCAGAAACATATTAGCATGTCCCTGCAACGATGGTATGGATGACAGGGATGTGTCACAGGTATCATCATATGCACAGGGTGCGGTGTGGGTATGCCAGAGGCCTAGGCTGAGCCATTTGGTTGACATCATGTGTGTGGGTTAGGGGGTTGTTCATTAAATGGCCTGTGCAGATGTGGTGTGTGTAGGTATGGAGGTGCCCTAGCTGTGATGGTGATGTGTGTGTGCATGGATTCAAACAGTTCTGCCATGTGGGTGCCCTATATAGTTGTATATTGGACAGCTGTATACCACACATGGCAGGGTGTACAGTTCACTGTGTCTAGACACAGGAACTGCAACTGCTGGTGCTGCTGGCCTACATCCACGTGGCTGATGCCCTACTCCCACCACATGCTCTAACACAGACACCACATGGTTGAGGATTCCTACCATCTCAACCAACCATCTATTCATGACCCCTGCAAAATAATGGTGGGTATCTGCATGACCACGAATGTAGCCATGTACACCAGGAAAAGTAGCCCACTGGAGCCTCAGACCATTTCTGGTGTAATGTTCCATATGTGCTTGTGCCTCCATGATGGGCCAAAACACACATCTGGTGACACCTGCTGTGGCACTTCTGCCAGGGGCATGATGGCCAGCAGCCTTCCTATGAGCACCCCTGTCCATCTGCCTATTTGTGACCCCACCAGTCATCTGGCTATGGATGCTGTGTACAGACACACTTGCCATAGTCACCACACGCTCCTGTCCCATTACACCATCTGCAAACTGGCCCTCATCTATGGCCACTGGTGATGAGGTATGTGTGGGCATTGTGACTGTGTGCGGGGATCTGGTACATAAAAGTGGGATGCCAACTAATGGCATAGATGCAGATCCTGACAACCCTGCCTGTGCCTCACTATGCCTATCATCATTGTCAGAGTATGTATGGACACTAACATTAGTTTGCCTGCAGGAGGGACCCTGACCCACCTCGCCACCTGTGAGGGGCATACAAGACAACTAAATTAAGATCTGTAATTTATGGCTTACTTCTACACACACACACACACACACACACACACACACACACACACACACACACACACACACACACACACACATACACACACTTACAGGTGATGTGGCACAACGATATTACACAGACCTTTCATTACTCGATAGTTGACATGCATGACATATGCACTCAACAGCATGCACTGTAGACATTCTTATTCCCCATTACCAACAGTATACATCTCTGTGATGCATGAGTTGTGTTAGTAGGTGATGCCCCTTCCCCTGGAACACACTGCAGCCATGTACACATTATTGCTGTGCACCTGTATGGCACACTGGCATATAATGTGCACCATACCTCACAAGTGTACAGACCATTGCTGAATGTGTAGATGTCTGGCAGTTATGTTTGCTCTGTTGCTCATAGCCTATATGTGTTTGTCTGACACATAACTGGGATGATATGAGGTCTGATGTCAATAATTAATGTCTGACATCCCCTTCCTCTACCCAGTGGTTCTCAAGCTATCTCACAAACAGGCAACAAGCAGTTAAATGGAAAAAGCTACCTCACCCTTCCTTAATACATCCACAGGCATCCCCCAAAGTTTCATTCTAGCCCCCCTACTATTCAACATATTTATAAAGGATTTCTTATAAGCCATTCCTAACTCCAGTCTCATCCAATATGTCAATGATTCTACTATAATCTGTTCCTCCCCTTCCATCACAACTTTAAACAATATAACACAAGCCATCTTCTCTTCCACTTAACAGTGGATGCTCAACAACCATCTATCCCTTAATGCAACCAAAACAAAACTTATGTTATTCAATGCAACCAAAACCTCTTCCCTAGACAAACAATCCTTCATAATTACCAGCAATAACAATACCCCCTAGAACTAGTCTCTGACATAAAATTACTAGGAATTATCATTGACAATCAACTAAAATTTGATAAGCATCCACAAGCAAATATATAAAAAAAAAACATAAAAATGAGGTATGCTTTACCACCACAGTTGCTTTATCTCTCTCACCACCAGGATTACATTAGCTAATACATACCTCATCCCATCCCTTTTATATGGTGCATATATCCTAACCAGCCTACAATCTTCCCTCAAAACAAAACTCTCATCTTGTTATAACATAATGTCCAAATTTGCGGTAGGTCATAGAGCCTCTTCTCATCACTGTAATTCCCTTCACCGACTAACTTGGCTAGAATTACCAAACTTCCTCACATATACCCAACTCATTCAAGCACACAAACTCATTCATAACCCTTCTCTCTGCCCCTCCCTAGCAAATACCTTTGAAATGCATAAATCAGATAGACTCCTAAGATCTAATTCCCAAAACCTAATTAAATTGCATAAACAAACACATTCTGCTGGGAATCAATTTATGTCCTTCTCTCTTGCACGCCTCTGGAGCTCTCTCCCTTCTCCCATCTGCACCACCAGCAGTCTCTCCTTGTTTAAAACCTCACTGCACTCGCACCTTACTTCACAATGGAAATGCTCTTGCTCTTATCCAACCTAATACTACCACACCTTCTTCCTAACTTTCCAAACTTTCTTGCCTGTCACTACCTCCTAAAGTTTTACATCTTTGCCTCATTATAATTTCCTAAAAAAAAAAAAAAAAAAAAAAAATTAACCTGATGTAATTTTCCTAATGAAAATCTTTTATTTCTGTATTACGTAACATATATTTGAATTGTGCAATATGGGTTTGTACTATACAAAATATGTATTTAACATTTAATTGAAATGTATATTATGGATCTGTGCTCTTTCTGTACTATGTATTGGTATTTCTCTGGAGCTTTTCTCCCCAGGACTCCATTGAAAATGGGCACCTTGTAGCCCAATGGACTATCCTGGAAAACAAACTGCAAATAAATAAATAAATAAATAAATAAATAAAACATTTGATTTGCAGATCTCATCATCAGTAGTGCATGTATGTGCAATAAAATCCAATTACATCGACAACCTTCAAAGCTTCATGTGGATATGAGGAGTGTACACACCCCTGTTGACATGCCAGCCTCTTCTATGATATGCAATGGGGCCACAATACTGCATCTGATAACATTACACACACCTGATATGTGACATATGACCTGTGCAATCCGATGCAGTATCAAACAAATGTGTTAGTCGTGGAGCTGCTCAATGAGATGCATACAATATTTGGGTTGCATAAGTGTGCACACCCTTAAAACAATGGTTTGTTGAAGCACCTGTTAAGTGACCTACAGCAGTCACTATTCCTGGAAGGGGTATACTAGCATGGCCCATCTTTACTATGCATTATTTGGTCTCTCTGCCATACAAAGGTCTCCCAACTCTGACAGACTGCAAGGTTAGTTCATATGCACAGCCCTTGGAGGTCACACGGTGGCTTCACTATTGCTGTAGAGTCTGAGTTATGTCTGGCACAACTCATGACCTTGACAGATACAGCCATTCTTAGCTAGGTTTGTATGTATGCTTCAGTTCACTGTTGTGTTTGAAGCTGACACCCTCAGCCTTACTGCAGATGCCTAACAACTATGGGTTACACATGAGTATTATTTTGCAGTGTTCCAAATTCCACCCACCATGTCTACTAGCCTAGTCCCAGCTAATGAACAGCAACCCTAAAGGTGTACACTGGCACCAGTAAGCTAAATGTTGGGGATGGTGGCCCTGAGGTGGAATGAGGTGCTGCTTATGTACCACACATATCTTTATGAATACTGTCTGTAGGTTTGAGCCTTGGTCTCATGACACCATTACACATTGCAACTCATGCCTTTGGGAGAATTGATGTTATACTTATACTACCTGTACAGATCCCTGAATGATATTTCATGTGGGACAAATCTTCTGTCTGACTACCCTAACTCATAGGCCACATTCATGCAGAATCCTGTCAATTCTCGACACAGGCAGTACTTGCTAGACATTCCTGCAACTCCATCAGTGTTGCTGCATGTCTCTGGCCAGCCTCCATGACCTGTTTGCAACATGTTTTGTCACCTTTTCGATGGGCATCTGTTTATTTTCTACATCACTGTTGTCCCATATTTAATAAACCTCTAGATCACTGTCTGCACTGTTGGCCAAGGTATATGCAAAGGTGAGGTAAGGTTACTTTTCCCACTCCTGACTCATACCTTTCAGATATGGGATCCATTTCATGTTTTTTAAGATGTTTGCAAGCCATGGCTGCCTCTGTTATAGGTGACTGGGCAAATGTCATGGACATACATCTTGGACAGCAGACCATTACTTGGTGTGACATTGTGTCCCTGTACTCGATGATGATAGGTGTGTACTCAAGAAGAGTGAATGCTGTCAGTACATGACAAGCTGCCTCCACAATATGTAATTTGGAGTGTTTGTGCACATATGCCTCCAGTGTTTTGTAAGGTTTGTATACCCCATATTTGTTGTCCTAACATGGGATTCTATATTACACATTCATTGATCATGTTAGTACCACATTACAGGTTTTAAAAGGTGTGGAATGTGTTATTTTGGTCTGTCATTGTATATTTTAGGAACAGTTGCCATTGTAATAGTGGTGTATAAACTGTTGTAAACCACTGTATAAGGGTAATGTTTCATACATGTCCCTACTGTATGCCATTTGTCCCACCATTTTGTTTATCTCTGTCTACACATCTTGCACTGACAGGTTATGAGATATACTGCAGGAATCTTACATACGAGAAGGACAACTGACCACAGTAGAAAAAACAAAGATCGATTAAAGTTTTTCTACTGTGGTCTGTTGTCCCTCTCATTTGTGGTATTACAATATTACTTGCCTACTTGGTTGTGTTACATGGCAAGGAATCTTACATACCTTGCAGATATGTAACCATGGTGACCACTGTGATGCAGAGCAGTTAACACCCACAACAATGAACATGTACAGCATGCATAATGTGTAGGTGTGTTCAATGTGTGCATGGCAAACAGCATGGCCTTAACATGGCTGGTGTATTGGCAAACCTGAACAAAACAACACTATACTCACCAGCTATAGGCTGCTGTCCCAATTGTATACCAGAGAGACCTAAATAGTTGTGAGAGAGAAGCAATGTCAGTAGGCACACCTGTGGCATTGGTACAGGGTGGAAGCGGCATTTCAGCACATCAGTAGTACAAACCACAATACTAAGGATTATGCACATCTGTGCATTTATACACTACAGCAACATACTATCTTATCTGACATATGCATGTAGATATTTTACAGATAAAGATAGATAAGCAACAGTATTCTAGTGATGTGCACTAGGGTCTTACCTGCACAATCTTCATCCATTGTGTGAGTGGTACCCACCCCACCTCCACAATGCTGTCTTCTACTTCATGGCTTGTCTGGTAGGCAGGTGCCTCAAGGCTGGTGAGGAGCTCCTTGGCATGTGTCAGTGGGGGCTGGATGGCTTGACCCACACCTGTGGCTAGTTGTTCCCTCGCAATGACAGCAGCCCACTGATGGGCATGATGGATGAGGTCTATGCAACGATGCTGTACCTGCTCATAATTTCGGCTGTGCAGGCCGACATCATTTACCCTGTGGACAAGGTTGTTCCACAGGGTGGTCCTCTCCTGCAGATCCTGGGCTCTGCATCTGAATAATATGTTCTGCAATAGGTCTGCACCCATGTGTCCCTGTACAGCCACTATAGAAACCTATTATGTGCTTTGTGTATTGCTGCTGTTCACAAAGGGGGATTACTCTATCATTGGTGGAGGCTGGGTGTACAGGTCAGGTACTGCTGATTCCATTTGGCTACAGTGGATATAAAGTGTACACCCCCTTGTTACAATGCCTGGTATTTGTGCAATTGAAACATGACCTCACAAATGCTTATTTCAACACAATCCCCACCTGTAATGTAACCTATACCCTTCTCATTCCAATTGAAAACATAATCCATTCTGAGAAAACATATGGGAAATAATACTCATTACAGTAAGCCAGTTGAATGTGTGCACACCCTTAAAATAATATGTTGTGTAAACACCTGCTGAGATGATTACAACATCCATTTGTCTTGGTTTGTACTCTCAACATCATGACACATCTCCACTTGGCAATGGTTGCTCACCTTTCTTTAAACAGATATGTTTCTTTTTCAATAGAATTGTACAGATTGCAGGTCACATTTGAGGTGAAAAACATTTTGAAATGATGTTTTGTGGTCTCATTGGCATATAGCACACAAACCCGGAATTCTAACAGGGTGTGAACACTTTGGATATCCAGTGTATATGGGTGTTGATATAGCTGTTAGTAGTAGGCATGGGAAGTGGCTCAAAACACAGTTGTACACTTCTCTAATTACTACCTGATAATCATGCATACTGTAATACCCATATCAGTGTTATGGCAATGTAACAATCAGGGCATGTGTGACCCTATACAGTCAAGAGGTCAATGTATAGAAAACGCTGTTATATGCCCTTGTAAGACATTTTATTTTAACTTAGCCTGTTTGAACATGTGAGGGATATTACTAATAAAACACATTAAGGTATATACATTTTCTGTACATTTTCATACATTTCAACGTGGGGACAGAGGTGGGTTAGAGCTTACTGTGCTGCACAAAGTTGTTTGTCAGTGTGATAGTACAATTTGAAGTGAGGCATTGCTATGTAAAGGATCCATTTACATTGTACCATGTGATACATTTCTCCTTAGGGGGTTAACTACAAAGTGTAATTGGAGGCTGTTGAACTAAATCTGTAATTAAGTGTTGATTGCTTTTTGTCTTCAAGGCAACTGTGTTTTTTACTGTTGTACTACTTGAAGGC